>NC_067402.1:297944803-298112303 GCF_016432865.1 Antechinus flavipes | reverse complement strand
ATCAGGTGACATAAAGCCTTAAAGTCATCTTGCAGAAGTTAAGATGTTTCTTTCTTCATTTATATGGCGAATTCTCAGGAGAGACTGGCTTTTCCTTCAGGTAGCTGGCTGAGATTTGCCCTACTTGGTAGAAGGCAGTGTATTCTCTCGAGCAGGACTTAAGCTTTTTCCACTTGTAACCCCTTTCTTCCCAAGAAATATTTATCTGATCCCGGGTATATAGGCATACAAATCAAACATTTACAGGTCAGAAATCATAATTTTGTGACTCCTACATTTAGACATGAGATCTCAAACTATAGTTTAAGAAGCTGGATTCTACAGATTTGCAGACAGAGATTCTCACTTTACCACCCATAATAGAATGTAATTGATCCCAATAAGCACATATAGACCTACTCCAGAACCTGGCCGGACAGATCAAATCACAGAATTTCAGAGATGAAAGAGACCTTAGACCTCATCTATATGGACCTGTTCTCAACAGGAATCCTCTCCATAAGACCCCAGGCAAGAGACCCTCTAGCATCTTCTTGAAGATTTGCATCGAGAAAAAGCCTGTTGCCATGTCAGGCAGCGCTAATCATTAATATATTTTTCCTTTATATTGAGTTGAGAATCTTCCTTTCTGCAATTTCTCCCATGTGATGCTCTTTCAAATATTTGAAGACAGCTATTATACATTGCCTCCTGCCCACCCACTCTCTCCTCCAGGAGAAATAGCTCCATTTCATTTAATAGAGCCTGATAGAGCCTGGCCTCTAATTCATTCACCATTCTCATTCTCCTCCTTTGGTCAATCAGTCAACAAGTATTTATTAAGCTGCAACTACTAGACTAAGCACTGGACAGGAAAAAAAGTAGAATCTAGCCTCCCGAATCTCACACTCTATTGGGGGAAAAATATGTAAAAAAAACCTATGTACAAACTATATATAGATATTATCTCTCTATCTATAGATAGATATTATCTATAGATACAGAGATAGAGATAGATATATAGATATAGATAGATATATACTTATATGTTTATATAGGCTAAATTGAGAAGGTTCGAAAGTGGAGAAGGACTAGATTTGTTGCAGAAGATGGTATTTTAGTGGAGATTTGATGGAAGCCAGAAGGCAGAGATGAGGAGGGTGAGCATTCTAGGCAAGAGGGCAACCAGTTGTCCAGGCAATTGGGGTTAAGTGACTTGCCAGAATCCCACAGCTAGTTTCTAGATCCTCCTGATTTGAAGGCCAGTGTTGTAGCCACTTTGCCACCTACCTCTCCCCAATAATATCCCTTGGGAAATGTCCCACCCTCCAGACCTGGACAAGGACAGAGGTCGAAGCTGGCTTTGGACAAAGCCTCTCCCTGCCTGTTCCCTTCTTGTCTATGGACAAGCCTTTGGGGTCTCAGTTTCCTCACTTATAAAATGAGGAAGCTGGACTAGATGATCCCTTCCAGCTATGGAATTAGACTCCTCTGATACCTTCTGCTCTGAGCATTTATACACAGTTTAAATGCAATCTGGAGAAACATCAGCATTGGGGCTGTCATGTCATGTTCTCGACTTACCTAGAGCCTCCCATTAGCTCTAAACTGCTCAGGTCTGTTGGGAGTAAACTGCTGACTGGTCTTCATGAAGTCTTTCTGGATCCCACCAGCTGCTAGTGTTCTCCCTCCCAAACTTCTCGGTATTTAATTAACATATGTTGTGTGTATACTTTAAATTTATGTTGTATATATATTTTACATATACTTTTTAATCTCACCCATTAGCATGTAAATTCATTCTGAGTAATGATTATTTCATTCTTTGTATATATCCCCAGGCCTAGCACAGTAACTGGTACACAGTAGGTGTTTAATAAATTTTTGTTAATTGATTGATTGATTTTGAACCTGTAGAGTTAGTTTAAAAAAAAAAAACTTTCAGCTCAGGACTTTTCTTCTATCCCTGTCAAAATGGACTCCCTTTGATTTTGCCCATAGCGCCATATTGTCAAGACCTTTTGAGGGGTTATGGCCCAGTGGGGGAACCAGGGAGAGGCCAAATCTTGGTTGTCTCTACTCCATTGGCCCCAGAATGTCACAGCACTGAAATGATGGTCCCATTGAACAAAACACTTGTTTAAATTACAGCAAAACTGAAAGGCCCCGAGGCTTCCATGCCAGGAGAAGAGGGGCACGAAGAATTAAAAGTCTAAAAAGGGAAGGATTGTGCTGAGATCACCAGGAAGAGTATTAAGAAAAGCCGTTAATATGTAGTTAAAAAAGTCTTAATCTACATGAGCATATGCTGTTCTACCTAATTTTGATCAACTTAAATGTAAAAATGTCTCTATCCTCCCAATTGGGTTTACACCGCCATCTGGTTTAATTAGTCCTTAGGTAGCATACTCTAAAGTTAATAGGGAGAATGCTGCTGAACCAATCAGGAGGCAGGTTACGTCCCGATTCTTGCCTGAGTTTGTTGCTGTAAAAACACATTTACTAGAGAGGTCAATGCTGTAAGTTTGCTAAGCAATAATGGCATCAGCCCTACTTCTTGGAGGATGTTAGGATGGCAGCATCCCCTGTTGGCCTGGCCCATCTCTATCTCTGTTGATGGTACCATTATTCTCCAAAATATCCAAACTCAGCTTATTTCTGACTTGACTGTACCTTCCCCTCCATCTCCTAATCTGATGCCAGTGAATACAGGTTGTTTTGGTTTAATTTTGGTTTAATTTCTCTAGGACCCAGTTCCCTAGTCCTACTCTGCTCAAAAATGGGAAGAAAGCTTCAAAGGAAGCCCCCATATCTATTCAGGCAATCATTCACCACCTCTGACCTCCATGAGTCTTAGGACTTTCCTGACAGGTTCCATGATTCCATTCCAATTTTTTGAACCCATGGGAAGAATTGGTGTATTTATTCTTATTAAATGTCTTCATATTATATATGTTAGATGCTTGATATTAATAAAAATTGACTGAACTGATCTTAAGAAGAATTCATCAGTTGGAGGAGTCTTCTTAGGAGACAGATGCTTTGTGGAAGGAGTCAGACTTGTCCTGCTGGACTGAAGAAATGTGAGCGGCCGTGTCAGTGAAGCCAATTTCAGCCCAATACAAAGCCAATCTTCCATCAGAGAAGCAGTCCCAAAGTGGAATGGGCTGGTTTAGGAGAGGGAATCTTGAATGAATTTCTATTCAAGTATTAACATCTACTAATGCTTTTTCAACATTTTGGGGCTATTGTGAAAAGAGTGATTTAGCTATCTATCTTTGAAGGTGGGGGAGAACTAAATATGTATGGGAAATTAGGCTGGGCGATCTCAAAGCTGAAAATCCTAATTAGTGATTTTGTTTATTTTTAATAATTAGAATTAATAAAAATTTTAAAAAATAATAAAAATTAGAATTTGTTTAAATCTAAAACAGGGGGCAGCTAGATGGCTCAGTGAATAGAGCACCAGATCTGAAGTCAGAAGGACCTTAGTTCAAATCTGGTTTAGACACTAGCAGTGTGACGCAATTGCTTCACACACACACACAAATCTAAAACTGAATAACACTTCCTTCAAGATTCATCTCGAGGAATCCTGCTTTGATGAGCCTTAGTACAGGCAGAGGACTGATCCCTCATAGGCTCTACACTATTTTGTAGAATCTAAGCAGATATCTGACTGCCTTTGTTTTTGTTCTTCAAATCTTTAAAAGACTTATAAAGCAATGGGAATGCAGAGTTGGGAAAACCCTTCAAGGTTGTATGCAGTCCAACTTCTCTCTCTTAATACAATAATCTCAATCAAGGTGTCGGCCAGTTTTTTCTTAAAGGCCTCCCATAACAGGGAACACATTCCCCAGTCATTTCACTTTGGGACAGTTTTAATTTTTAGAAAGGCTGCCCTTACATTTGTTTCAATATTACTTTCCCCCATTTGTCCTAAATCTCCAATCTGGGACCCAGAGGTCCAATCTGATTCCTTTTTCATGAGAGAAACCATTTGAAGACTAAAACCATGGTTAAATCTCCCTCTGGCCTACCTAAAAATAATTCATTCTTCCAGAAAATCCTCATATGGCACATTCTCTCACCAGCTTGACTGCCCTACCCTGTAAGATCTCCAGCTTGTAAATGGCTTCCCTAAATGGGGGGCCCCATCACTGAACCATGGAGTCCAGAAGGGAAGTCCTGACCGAGGCAAAGGAAATGGACCATTCTTTGCATTAATCTTAATACTTTACTTCAATCAAAGCTCAAGACTTAGAGCTGAAAGGGACTTTGGAGACTGGAAGGAAAGCCCAGTTACTCTGAGTAAAAGACTTTTTTTCTAAGACTCCAGGCTGCCTCTGTCACAAGCCACATAAAGAAGGGCCTCGTAGTCCTGAGTAACTTATAACAGAGAAGCAGAGAGCTTTGCATGGAGCGTAGTACAGAGCACCCAGCAGGTAAGTGCCTTAATGCTTGTATCCTGAATTAAGAAAGAAGCCACATAGGCAATACCCAGAGTTCTGAATTAGGGATATGACAATGCAAGCCCTTATCCTGGCTCTAAGAGTCTCAGGAAGCTCCCTTCTCCTCTCAGAGCCTTATCTTTCCTCTGTAAATCTAAGGGCTTGGACAAGAAGCTATCCTAAGTCCCCGGTAGCTCCTGCAATTCAACGTTGTAAAGTCCCTCCCAGGTCTGACATTCTGCATCTAGTCAATCATGAAGCTCTGACATTTTGTGTCTATGGCTGCTTGACTCAGATTCTGGAGAACCGATGGTTCTGGCAACCTGGGTTCAAATGTCTCCTTTGACACTGTGTGGGTGACCTTGGCAAGTCAGTACATTTCTTCTGACTGAGTCAGTACTCAAATTTGTTCATCAATAAAATTAGGTAATTCCTTAGTCAATCCTTGAGTATCTTTCCATTTCCAGTTCTGTGACTCTTCATTTTTTTTAAACTTTCAATAGTATTTTATTTTTCCAAATACATGTAAAGATAGTTCTCATTTCTATAAAATGTTATGTTCCAAATTTTTCCCCTCCCTCTCTTGCTTTATCCTTCCCAAAGACAGCAAGCAATCTGATCTAGATAAAATTTAAAGTACTAATATCCATTCTGGGTTGCTGTGACTCCATGAGTCTGAAAAAAAATTAGCTTGTAGTTCATCCTCCCTCACACTCCCTACCCCTATCGCCTGGAAAGCAGCAAAGAAAATCTGTTCCTCTGTTTCTCCAGCAGAATGTGCCATTGGACTTTATAAAGAGTAGAAATAGGTGTGGAATGACCCAGGCTAAGACAGTGAGCACAAATAAGCGGGGATGTTTAAACACCTGTGCAATTGCCTCTGGGTAACTCTTTATCAAGACAGCCACGCTTAATAGGTCTAGAATGGCCAGTGTGATTTAGAGGATTAAAAAAAAATGTTTGGATGACATTATTAACAGCTAGAGAAAACAAAAAAGCATGATACCTACTAAAATTGGAAGTGTAAACCAATATAGAATCATATAATTATTAGTCATCTGCCCATTGTATAGATGGTCATACAGAGGAATAGGGAGTGGAAATGTGACTTGACAAAACTCACATAGGAAATAAGTGGCAGAAACAAATGAATCCAAGTACTCGGCCTCTCATCGTAACCCTTCCTATGACACTATCCTGTTTCTCTAATAAGACAAAGAAGAGATTTTTTTTTCCCACATCATAAATGGTAGCACGTGGAACTCAAGGATCAGGACCCACCTTGGAGAGAACCCAGTCAACGGTGCTCTCTTCATCCAGACTCCATGTCAGCCTGAGAACTGATCAACTAGGCTGCGCTTTGGGAAGCACATTCCTGGATCAGGCTTGTGCTCAACGAATCCAAAGTTCTGCATCCTTAGAAAGAAGGCTGGCACTGGGAGGCTCCAACAGACCCAAGTTCATTATCCTTATTCCACTGAGGCTATCTCACTCAAGATCACCCAGGCAGTTAGGAAAATGGCCAGAATTAGAACATGGGCACCTGGACACAAGATCAGAGTTATGATCTCCTTTTCAACAATGGACACCTGAATTCACTACTCACTCACACAGAAGCACGAAGGCCTTTTTGATGTCCAATCCCTTGATGATTTTTTTTTTAATTTGACTCCAGAAAACAATATCTGCGGCTGAAAGCAGAAAAATGACTTCCCAGCTACTGAAATTAGATGTATTACCATGTAAAGGGATTTCAGCTAATTTATTAATCAATTGAAAAAAGAATCCTACATTGTAATGCAAACATAATTACTTGGCCCTCTCCCCAATAGGTGTTGCCAAGAAGGCACCATTTTCCTTGCCAGTGTGGTCTATGGTTTCCAACAGCTCACAGTTATTGAAAGGTAAAAGAAAAAAGTGTCCATTGGGAACTCCCAATGGAAGCCCTACATGTGTGTAAATAGCCATCATTTCTGCTTAGGCCAGAAACCCTGAGGGTCTTCCCCTTCCAGATTCATTCATTTATTGATTTATTTAGATTTTTTTGACTAGGTAAGAGTACCTAGCCTTAAGCCTAGGCCGGTGCAACCTCAGTCAAACTGAGACCTTAGCTTAAAAAGGTCAAGATCTCCCACTGCATTCAGGGCCATCTGGGACCAAGGTGCTACTGTACTATGAGGTTATTACTTGAATAGTGATAACAAGGATAATTTTTAAAAGACTAAGTGAGAAGCAGGAGCAAGCTCTGTTCTGGGAGGCATTCACCATCCCATTTTGTGCTCCTGGGTTAATAGAGTATTGATATAGCAACTAAAGGAATAAGGTCTTGTTCCAAAGAAATGAAAATGAGAGATAAGATGAAGAGAATCTAGAGGAGTGCAAGCTGAAAGGTGAAGGCCCTTGAATCTATGTTATACGGGGATTAGTTGAAATTCCAGGGATATTTAGCCTGTAGAAGATAAGGCTGGGGAGAGAGCAAGGGAGGACATAACTAGAGAATTAGAGATGAAAGATATCCTAGAAGCCATCTAAGTTCAATCCTATATCTTTCATTTTATAGATGAGCAAACTGAGGCACAAAGAAATTGTGACTTGCTTATGGTCCCTTAGCTAATAATTGGCTAAGTTGGAATTCAAATTCACGTCTTTTGGTTCTATATTCAGTGAACCTTCCATCATACACATTGTGTAACAGTTGTCTTCAAGTACTTGAATGCCATATACACTGGGGATTAACCTAGTCTGTCCCCAAGGGCAAAAGTAGGAGTAATACTTGAAGACAGAGACCCCCCCCCTTTTCTCTCAACTCTCCCTTTCAATATACTTATATATTCTCAGTCTCTAACTCAACATCTGTCACATAGTAGGTTCTTGGTTGATTGCATTGAAAATTCAAGAACCTACTATGGATTGATTGCATTGAATTAAATTTAATTGGGCTCTAAATATTAGTTGTAGGGTTTTTTTCCTATCAAATGATCACTGAAAACTTTTCAAACTAGACTGAGATGCCTCTGGAGGGGAAAGCGAGGCAGCTGGCTTTACACTTAAATCCCTCACAAATCCAATTCCCTTACATGTCACGGCATCCCCTCCAGATTTTATGGTGCTCTTGGAGAACCAAGGGAAAACAACAGTTTTCAATGAAAGGGCAGGCAGCAGACAGTCATCGAGCCCCTGCCACTGTGACCAATGGGAGAGGCAGGGCGGTGGAACTGAGAGAGGGCACAGACGGCAGCTACTGCCAAGAGGCTCAGCCAGGTCTCAGCCTCTCTTCCTCCTTGGAGGCTCCCTGGCAGCCAAGAAAAGCAGCCTGATGTTCTTCTAAAACTACAGAACTGAGCGTATTGACAGACAGGAGAGCAAGAGGAGTTGAGGAAGCCAATTGTTTGCATATCTCTCCCTGTATGTCTTCATCTATAGATTGCCTATTTTGCGTGTTCCTGGAGAGGGTCTCTCTGTTCGGACTGTGCTGTGATCTGCCTGAGGTCTCACCGACTCTGGAGGAATATTACAATACATACAGTACAACATCACAGTATTTAGGAAATTCACCTCTTGAACATGTCCCTGTCCTCTTGTGGGCTTCTCTCAGAATTCAGGGATCACTTTGGTTCAGAAGATGAGAAAGAATATCAGAGACCCAGAGCTGGAAGACCTTACCTTGAATATTGGCTCTGTGGGTGACTTTGGAGGAAGTGGCTCATTTGGGGATCTCATATAAAGGTCTTTATCTTGAAAATGAGAAGGTTGGAACAAATGGTACCTAAGGTCCCTCCCATCCTTAAATGCTGGTCCTATCATGTTGACAGCTCACAGTCTCAGGTCCCTGACAATGAATCAAGCCCAACTACTCTGTACTGAAGGACCCACAAACTGCTCGAACAAAGAGATCGGGGGTACACGCAGAAAGTTCAAATACAAATACCAGATGGTTTTTCATCTGTGCCAACTTGTATAAAGGCCTTCCTCATCCATGCCCCACCAGCTCTTCCCCACACCACATGAAGAAACCGTGAGCTGGGGAGCTGGTGAGCACCCCTTAATGCCCGGGAGGCGCCTTCTCCATGGGCAGGCAAAGCAGCCTGATTCAGGGGAGATGTGCAGAAGCGCTGGGAAAGCCTCGTCCCTCCAGCCCCCCCTCCATCTGCTGAAATCTGTCTGTTGGGGACAAAGGCTTTCATCCCACAGAAATTGCGGCTCCCCCTTGGAAAGGCAGAAGAGTGAATGACTCACCATTCACAGTGATTGGTAAATGACTAATCATGGATTCTTTCCCCAGAACTAGGTTTACTGAGAGGGGGAGATGAAAAGAGCAAAAGGGAGGACAGAGAACCCAGGGAATTAGAATCGTAGTATTTAGAGCTGGAAAAGATCTTCTACATTTGTACAATTCAGGGCTTTCTCATTTTGTGGATGAGGAAAGAAATGGCCAGAGAAGTCAAAGCATTTTTCCCAGTAGCTCACAAAAGTGTATCCCGGCCCATCCTCTTTCCTTGTCCAAATGAGGTGGAATGGGACACATCACAAAGTGGATCTCGGAGAAGGAGGTTGGGACTAGGAAGAAAAAAATGTCCAGATGCCCTGATTTGGCCATCAGAATGTTATGGCAGAGTCCTTGATCAACTCCTTTTCCAGTCCCCTTATTATGAAGACTCTAAAAGTAAAAAAAAACATTAATAGAAAATTAATTACTCAAGCTTCTCAGCAAGTAGTGTTTGGTTTCCCCACTCCTATAACCCTGAGAAAAATCATGTCCTCAAGGAGGTAATCAGGAATGATGGCTTAGGAAGAAGGGAAGGATCTGTCTGCAGCCTATCCATCCACCCTCTCTTGATTCTCTTTTCTTTTTTGCCCCTTTTTGCCAGCTGTCCATAGCTCCTTCTCTTCCCTGGCCATGATCTAGCTGTGCCATCATATTCTGCCTTGTCTCCACCCACCCATCTCCACACAATTAAAATAGATCAGATCAGTGCTCTCTTCCTTCAGACCTGCTGGTGATTGAATTTCACACTAAGTAGTATTGACTGATGACAGTTGTATGCTTTCCCCACTTTGGAAGACATGTGGTTTGGGGAATTTGGGTGCCTTGCCCCAAAAGGAGATCTGAAAATGGAAGACCCCATGCAATGACTCCTTAAGGACCCCAAAGTGGAAAATGCTACTCAGAAGTGAGTCAGGTTAGATGCTCTGAAGTCCCTTCCAATTTTGAGACTGTGATAAGAGACAGATTGCGGAATAAATGGATTTCTGGTTTTCATCATACCTAGGCACCCTCCTAGTTACAAATCAACATGCTACCGATCCCTGAGATGTGGCTGTTGAAATGGCCACAGATAGCAGAAGCAAGATCATAAAATTAACAGGTTTTTGCTGGCTTTGTGAAACTGCATGCAGTCTTATTTCTGCTACCAAAACCGCTTTTGGAACCAAGTTTTACTCTGAAGATGGGAACATGGCGTATTTGAGACATGTGTTTCATCTTGTCATTTAAGGTAGCTCAACAGTGTGTCATCTTCTGAAATGTCAGAAAGATGAGGGATTGGCAAGCACGTGTTCAATTATCAGAGGAACTGTCAGCCAAAAACCCAGCCCAACTTCCAGTAAAAAGGAATGTTAGATCAGTCTGCTGCTCCAGTCCTTCTCCCTCTCTGCCTCTCCCCAGAAGGCTCGGTGGCCACACCAGCGACTGACAGTGTTTCAAGAAAGATGTTCCATATTCTAAAATTCCTTCAGTCCTAACAGTCTGTGTTTTAGGGACCCTTTCAGCCCTGACATTCTCTTTTCTAAAGCCCTTCCCAACTTTAATGTTCTATATTCTAAGGACTCCCCTCTGACATCAAACCACACATACATCTATATCCTTTCCTTAGAGTAGCTCAGTGATACAGTGGATAGAATGCCAAGTCTGGAGTCAGGAAGGCTGAATTCAAATTAAGCCTCAGATAGTCACTAGATGTATGAATCTGGGCAAGCCATTTAATCTTGCTTACCTCAATTCTCCCATCTGTAAAATGAGCTGGAGAAGGAAATGACAAACCATCCCAGTATCTCCAATGAGAAAATCCAAAAAAAGGGACATGAAGAATTGGACAAAACCGAAAAATGACTTTCCTCTTTCATGGAATGGTTTCCTCTCTCTACTTTCCCCCACCTTCATTTATATTTCCTAATATAATGGGTCCAGTCAAATGTCCATAGAAAATAAATATCCTATGAAAACTGGTTGATAAAATGGACCATACATCCTGAAAAAGAGGTAGTTTGGGCTAAACATGGTCATCAACTTCAGATACTTTAAGATCTGCTTTAAGGAGGTATTTTCTCTGGTACTAGTCTCAATCTGCTTGGCTCTGGAGGGCAAGTCAAGAACTACCAGTGGGAATAAGAAATACAAAAGCAAAAAATAACTCCAGGTGAAGAACTCCTATCCTGAGAAGCCCAA
Organism: Antechinus flavipes; assembly: GCF_016432865.1. NCBI lineage: Eukaryota > Metazoa > Chordata > Mammalia > Dasyuromorphia > Dasyuridae > Antechinus > Antechinus flavipes. The sequence goes on along the minus strand of NC_067402.1, from coordinate 298,101,428 downwards.
TAATGAGGACAGACATGTCGGGTCACAGACAATATGCTCAGAGGATGGTTATGTGATGGAGAAGTTCTTGAGGGTATCTGATTCATGCACAAATTGACAAATGTCCTCTGAAAGCCCTTCTTGGCTTAAGAGGCCATGACCCTAGGATATCTTCAACTGTGCAGCATTCCCTACTCAGCTCAGCTCAATTTTTTCTGTATTTTTTTTTCTATGTGTATTAGCTGAAATGCACAATTAACAAGACATAGACTTCTCTAATTGTTGACTTTTTATATTGAACCATTTAGTGATATTATCCAACTGGGTTCTCACATTTTTTCAAGTGGCCACCTCAGTTAGGGAGTGAGCTCTTTGGAATTTCCCCATTCCCTATTCTTCTTTTAATTTGAAAAGTACAATCTGACCTAGACTCAGAATCCCATATATATATTTTTTTATTTGAAAAGATGCCCAGAGCCATGAAGTCCAACATCTGTGAGTAGGGCTATCATCTTCTTAATCTCGATTACTAAGCCTCTCATTGTAGTTTAAGATTATATTGGGCATTTTTTTTTGCTTTTTTATTCCCATTTTTGGCCCATATTGAGCTTGGAGCTTGGAGCCCACTAAGGTCCACAGATCTTTATCAGATCCACTGTATAATCATACCTCCAATTTGTACTTCTGAAGTCCATTTTTAAATTTGTACAACTTTTCTCATAATCCTACTAAATTTTATCTTATTCCATTCAATCCATTGCTCTGTCCTGTCAAACTCCTTTTAAATCCCAATCTTGTCCTTCAATATATTAGTTAAGATTCTTCTCAGCTTTTGGTCAATTGAAAACTTGATGAGCATCTATACTTCCTTGAAGTCACTGATCTCTAGAGCACTCCACTGCAGACATTTTTACATAAACCATGTAATAGAACCATCAGTGACTATTTTTTGAATGTGGCTATTTGAAACACTGCAAATCCATCCACATGACTCCATCTCTCTCATAAGAACAGCACAAATGACTTGATTCAAGCCTTTGCCAAAATTGAAGGGTAAAATCTATATTTTCCTGATTGAAAATAGGTAGGGATAGGGATAAGGAACTGACCTAACATTTCATTGCTAGCAGGGATATGAGGAAATTTCCTCCACTAATGCAAGTCAGCATCTTGGCTGCAATTTAAGAGTTTTGAAGAGTTTCCTAGAGCACTGAGAGATCATGTCTCCCCAGACTTGCAGCTACCAAGTGTCAGAAGAAGTCCTTGAACTCAGGCCTTCCTCATCCCCTTCTGCTACTCTTTACAAGATTAGAAATGTTGCCACACAACAAAAAGGGTGAATCTGCCATGCCCTGCTTTTATGAAGCCATGCTGATAGCCTTAGACTCCACCCTCCTTTTCTAGAGCATCACCTTCTCTTCTAGAATTCATTCTATAGAATTTATCCAGGTTTTGAAGAGCATTGAACTCAACGTACTGCTTAGAGGGTGAAGATTCTATTCCCTTTTGATTGCGATTGATGCTAGTCCCAAATTCAAGTCAAGTCCCTTGCCTCTTTTCCAAGACATATCTGGATACTACTTAAATGAAAATCAAACAGATTTTCAGAATGCACACTCAGTGGATGACAGACTGTTATATTAGAGAGACCTATAGAATTGATTGTTAGAAGCAAGAGTCAAGAATTCCTCGGGATATTCTAAAATGAATTGTTGGAAGCAGAACAAACAGGCTCTTTCTGGGGGTGGTAAGCTCCCCATCACTAAGCAACTTTATTTCTGTTTGTCCTTTGCTCTCCAAGGTGACCATGACATCAGAGAGGGGATGCTGGGACATGTGAGTGAATCTGATTTAAGTGAGGAAGGGCTGTGTCTCACTGTTCCCTTCCAAACCACTGGGTCCAGTGGTCAGCCAGACATCAGGATGACTGGAGATGGCTCTGGAGGCAATGGGAGTCCTCCGTCTTTTTAAACTAAGATCTTCAACAGGTCTCAGTTTGACTGAGACTGCACTCATTCAGGGATTAAGCCTGGGTAGCAGTTGAGACAAAGAATCTTTCCTCTCTCACCCAGTCAAAAAACATATAAAATAAATAACTAAATTTTGAAGGGGAAGACCTTTGGGGTTTCTGGCAAAGAAGAAATGATGACTGTTTACATTCAATCAGAAACCAGATAATGATCAAATGGGGCTTGGCTTGGGACCTATTGGTGACCAGACAATGGTTTGGTTTTAAGGCATTCTCCTTAAGAAAGAAATCTAACCAATAAACCCTAAGATATCTTGGGAGGATTCAGAGATTAAAAAAAAAAAAACAGAAAAAGAAACAAAAAGCTTTTAAGAGTAGTTTTATGTTGAGGCTTGATGTTAGAGGTATACAATAACACAGAAACTTCTGAGGTCCCCAGAAGCTTGCAAATACTATGATTCCATGGCCCAATGATCTCTAAGGTTTCTAAGGTTTCTTGCAGCTCTGAATCTGTATGGTTCTTTATTTTCCTGACACAGAAAGGAAAAAAAAAACACAGTATAATTCTTTTTTTTAATAATGAATCTGAGTGGGGAGAGAATAGAAAGTCTTCCTCAGCCCCCTTATGCTTCTGCTTTGGAGAGCAGTGGAATCTCCTGCTATGGCTGGGGCCCACAATATAAATTGGCTCCTTCCCCAGCCCCCTCCCAACATTCACAGGGAAAAGTGCTGAAGTCAGCAGCGCTGCATAACAGCACACAGACGTTACCAGACAAATGGAAGCACATTTTCACAGTGAATTATTGAGAGAAGGAAGAAAAAAGGAGCCTTGGGGGAAGGGGGTGGGGAGCTGTTCCTTAGTCAAGGGATTCTCACTCAGTCCTGCCTCTGTCCCTTCCTGAAAGAATAGTCACTCGCGGAAATCGGCACACAACAGGAATTGGGCTTAATTCTGGAAGCATTCTGAGGTATTTCCAAGAGCATTTTTACATCAAGGGTATGGATAATAAACATTTATTAAGCGCCTACTAAATGCCAAACACTATGCTCGGCAATGGTGTACAAGTTTTCTGGAAGGAATTTCATTACTGAAAGAACACACAGAGGAAGGAATAGTGGCTCTGAATACGGAGGTGCTGGGACCAAATTCTGGCTCTGGTACTTAGAACCTGAACGAGATCTTGGGAAATCACTTATTCTTTTCATTAAATGAAAAAGTTGGACTCTATCAGGGAGTACTTAATCTGGGTTCCTGAGGGTTGGAAGACATGCAATAAATGGGGAATCCAAGGTAAACAGAGAGGGATCCCAAAAACCCACCTCCCCAACTTCATTACATTGCTTTAGTCCAGTCTGTAGACTGAGACTACACAGAACAAACAAGAAATGTGTTAAAATTAAAATTAATACATTGGCAAAAGGCTTTAGAGTTGACAGAATCTTAACTCACCCATCAGAGCAGGGACTTCTTTGGAGTGTAATAGGCATCCAATAATGTCTTTTGGATTAAATTGAATTATCTCATTTGCAAGAGTCCTGTGAGATGCACAAAGGAATGACTTCCATTTTCTAAATGGGGCATCTAAGTCTCAGAGAGTTAGTCTTGCACCGGAAGGAGGCAGTAGAAGGGCTTGCATTTAGATTTTTGTTCCTTTTCTCCTTTGAATAACTGAGCTCCTCCACACGTAAAGGACTCCCTCTCCTCAAGAGAGCCGATAGCCTTGGCCCTTCCACGGATATTAAGATCCATTCCTGACCTCCTGTGGAAAGCTATGGGATCCTCTCTCCAGGAATCCCCTTCCTTCAGCAGCCCCAGCTGTACCATCCCATTAGTCATCAGGAAACGAATGGGATTGTCTTCTTTCTCCACATTAAGCTTCTTTTCATTAGCTGTAATTGAGTTAAGGGGACCCATCCAACTGTTTACAGACCATATATCAGGCCTCAAGTTGGGAAGAACAAACTCGGGCCAAAAGCTATCTCTACTTTTTTTTTCCTTTTTCTTTTTCTTCAAGCAAATCGTTGCTGGGGCACTTACAGTGGGTGGAAAGCATAAAGTGGGGAAGAACAAAAAGAAAAGAAAATTGGAGGCATGTGAAAATTACTCTGGGAATCTTTTCCTTTTAGAAGCCAGTGGGGGAGATGCAAACCCTTTGTCATTCACCCCAGTTAACAATCTGAAGAATTAGCCATTACAAGCACCCGGGGCTGGTGGCAGTTTTGGCAGGAAAGCAAAAAGTCCACTTAGTAAATTGAGGAAATTATGTAGGCTTCTGTCTTGGCCCCAGGAATGATGGATTAAAAGGAATCTTAGCAAGAGCTTATCTCAGGTAGGTAAGGTCTGTGTCACAGCTCTTGGGCAGCCCAGGCAGTCTTCCTTCCCCACATGTGCCTTCCCCACTGAGGCTTCAGTAATCACGAATCTTAGTGGAAATGGCTTCTTTGCCTTCTGTAGCCAGCGGCCATTTTCCTGCCCAAATTGAACCCAGGTGACACGGGTTATAGAAAGTGAAATTCTCTAAGAGCAGAGAATAGGAGAGATGCACAGAGGATCTGGAAACACTGCTACCTCTCTGACTGGGGGCTTCTCAAGGGTCATAGAGATGGAAGACTAAAATTACCTTTTGCATTTATTTTCCTTATAGAAATACGGAGAATAACAGGGAAGCGCATTCAAGGAACAAGTTCCCATCATAGCCGACTAGCTGCCATAATGGTCACACCTGGAGCACCGCTGCAATTTGGCCAAAATCCATTGTTTTACTTAAGGCAAAAGTATTCAAAACAGAAAGAGTTTTTGTTCTCAATTTGCTTCAGATGTACTGAAGGTCACGTGATATATACTGATAAATGAAGCCAAAGTAATCAGGACAGGGTGAGAGCATTCATACATGGGGGCAAGAGTGGTGGTAGGCTATCTAGAACAATAACCATCCCGTGAATTGAAGGTGAGAAGAGGGTGCATTTCAGGTATGAGAGAGAGCTTGGACCGAGGAGCAGAAGATGGGATCCAGGCTTTAATTCAGGGATGAGTTAGGGAAGGGGAGACCCAATGCCCTCTAAAGTCCCTTATTGCTAAAAACCAATGATTGTGGCTAAGACTAGAGAAGAGAAGCTTAGCCAAAAAGGCAAACATGTGAATGTCAATCCTGTTGAACTAAGCTGCAAAGAAAGGCTGGAATTCCAGCCTGAAATGCCAGGCTGAGAAATTAGTACTTTATTCTCTCAATCAAGCAACAAACATCTATTGTTCAATGCCTACTCCTTGCCTGACACTCTGCTGAACACTGGGGATAAGGAAACCAAAATAAAAAAAGAAATAAAACCAAAAGCAGAAATAGTTCCTGGCCTGGGGAGCACATATTCTCATAGGGAAAGTCAGGAATTATGGGGGGGTGTGTATATGCATGTATAGTCCCATACATCTTGTATGTATCCATACAAGATAAGCCCAAAGGGCAAGTCACTAGGAGCCAAGGAAACCAGGAAAGGCTTCTTGTAGCAGAAGATGCTTCATGTGAATCTTGAAAGAAGCCATGGGCCATGGAGAGCCACTGACGATTCTTGCAGGGGGAATGACATGGTGAGAGCAAAGGAAGGTTATTCTACTTTCTGACTAATCCTTAAACAGCTCTAGTTCCTCCCTCCTTCTCTTACCATTGAGAGCATTTAAATGCCTCTTGTCAACCCAAAATACTTCCCTCAAAATATCTGGGGAAGCAAGTGAGAGGAACTTGAAACACAGAGGTGGAAAATGACTTGGCCATCATACAGCTAATGAGTATCAGATCTGGAATCCAAATTGTGATCAAAATTCAAAGTCCAAGGTGAAACCCTTTTTTCTACCAACTACACTGGCTCTAACCTTGAAGGCACTCAATAGGTGGAGTGGAGAGAGTGCCAGGCATGGAGTCAGGAAGACAAGTTCAAATTGTGTTCTGGTCCCTGACTGTGTGACCTTGGGAAGGACACTTAATTTTTCCATCTTTCTCAATGAGAATAATACTCCCTATTTCTCAGGCTTGTTGTGTGAATCAAACGAGATATTTGTAAGGTTCTTTGTAGGACTTAAGATGCTATGTAAATGTCCAGATATTATTATCATCCAGTGAAAAAGAAACTAAGCTTCTGCTTGGCACTGGAGAAATTACATGAATTGTTTCTCTATGTATGTGAAGACCTTTCTTCTGGTTAGGAATATTAGACTTGGTTTGTCTGACCACAGAAGACAAAACTGGAAGCAACAGATCTAAGGTTCAGAAGCTCACTGGAAAGCAACAAATTGTCAGAAAATTATAGTGACCTGATTATGGAACAGTTTACCCCAGTGGTATTGAGGTCCCCATTGTCAGGGATCTGCAAAGAGAGGATGGAAGACCATTTTCCATGCATATATCATGGTTGGGATTCCTGCTTGGGACCAGGCTGGACTCAATGCCTTCTCCATTTTGAAAATGTTAGGATCCTTCCCCAGCCCACACCAAGCTCTCCCTTCTCTGAACTCCCTACAACATCTTCCTGGCCCACACCATGCAACCTGTCCCCTGATTATATACAGTCTTTTATTGTGTCCTGTTTTACAGCCAGTTCCCCTGAAGCAATTCTGAGCCCCTGGGAAAGCATCAGATAACAGCCTCACAGCTGGACTTGGCCCATGCCATAAAATGACATAAAAAGCCATAAAAACCTCTTTGGCTGCCTCCATTGGGGCATGAGCCATTTCTAAAAAAAGGACTTTGAAAGATAATTCAAGCTTATTACTTCAATTATTCCTAAATATACATGCATATATCTATATACCTATATCTCTATCAATCTTTCTATACCTTTAAAACAGCTTCACCACTTTTGAGGGCAGTTTTCTTAAAATTATATTACATACTTCTTTCCCTTACAAAAAAAGACACCATGATGTCTAGAACACTAGACTTGGAGTTAGGAGAACCTGGGTCCAAATCTAGCCTCAGGTATTCCCAAGCTGTGTGACCATGGGCTGGAGACAAACTCTCTGTGCTTCAATTACCTCTTCTGCCAAAAGGGGGAAAGCAAAAGCAAAATTCTTGCTGCCTGTGCTGTGGAACTCAGGGCCTGGACTAGTCTAGATAGAAGTCCAAAGCCCAGACTGGTCTAGATAGAAGCCCAAAGCCTAGGCTGGTCTAGATGGAGGCGAGGAGCCTAGGCTGGTCTAGATGGAAGCTTAAAGTCTAGACTGGTCTAGATGGAGGCTTAAAGTCTAGACTGGTCAAAGTCTAGACTGGTCCAACTGAAGGATGGGAATGGACCAAATATCCTCCACAATATTACATGTGGGTACCAGAGAGCTGCTGTAGAAGGAAAGGAGGGAGAGAGGGAGGGAAGAAGAGAGGGAGAAAGGAAGAGACAGACAGACAAAAATGGACAGAAAAAGAGACATAGGGAGAGACAGGCAGACATAATAAGAGATATAGGGAGAGACAGAGTAAGGGACAGAGACAAAGGCATAAAGAGAGAGAGACAGTGAATGAGACACAGAGAGAAACAGAAGACTATCAAGAGAGCAGAATTAAAGCAATAATATTAAAGGGGACCAGAAGGGCCTCTTATAGAAAACAATTTTAGCTGAGACAAAGCCAACCAGGAGTCAGACATGAGGAGGCCATTCTGTGCATGGTCAACAGCCACTGAAAAGGCATAGATGCAATATAGAGTGTGATGTCCAAGAAATAAAAAAGAGGCCAGTATTCCTGGATCACAAAGTAATCACACAAAGTGTGGATGAGGGAGGGAAGAAGGAAGCAGGGAGTAAGGTATAAAAAGACCACAAAGGTAGGGAGGGGCCAGGTTATGAATGGCTTTTAATGCAGACTTTGGAATAAAGGATTTTGCATTTGATCCTAGAGGGGAAGGGTAGCCATTAGAGTTTATTGAGTAGAAGCTGACATGATTGCACCTGTGTTTTAGGAAAATCCATTTAATGGCTGAATAAAGGAAGGGTGGAAATAGGGAGAAACTGAGGCAGACAGACCCCTCCCCCCAGCAGCAATTGCAGCAGACCAAGTATGAAGTGGTCACGGTGTGCATGGGGAGGTATTCAGTGTCAGAGTTGAGAAGGGGTCCCACTGCAAAGATGGTACAGAGGTGAAATTGAGATTGGATATGGGACAGGGGTGAGAAGCAGCAAGAAATCTAGGCAAACTCTGAAATTGTGAACCTGTGGGTCTGGGAGGATGGGAGAAGAGAAAGCTAGGAGAAGGAGGAAACAAAACCAATATTCAGTTCAAGTCTCAAAGATGTGAAATCTGGATAGCAGCATAGACCGCAGTCCTGGAGTAGACACAATAAAGTCCTATTGCTCTTTCGGTGCTTCATATCAGATAAATCACCAGAATTTCCTTTATAGTATACCCCATGGCTCCTAATGAGTACTACTTATTGTCAAATCCACAGTGGTCTTCTCTGGGATCACACTGTTCTAACTTATTATCATCACCATCACCATCACCACCACTATTAGAATCTTCTTCATCATTACCATCACCATCATCACCAATGTCATTATCTTCTTCTTCTTTACCATCACCACCACCTCTTCATCATCACCATCACCATCATCATCATCATCATCATCATCTGTGCCCCAAAAGATGGCATTAATCCTCAAAAACTGGCTTTGAAGTCAGGGTAGCACATTGGAAAAACCATTGGCTCTCTAGTCAAAAGACACAGGTTTAAATCCTATTCAATTGAATCCTATTACTTCCATAACCTTGGCCATGTCACTTTCCTTCTGTGTGTGTGTTAGGGACTGGACTTCTAGAATTCAGGCTGAAATTCCTGACATTTGAAGTCCTTCACAGTTCTAGATTTAGGGAGCTGCTTCTTTCTTCTTCCTCTGTAAAGTAAGAGTTGTACTACATCATTTCTAATGTCTCTTCCACTCCTACATCTATAAATCATTTCACCTTTGGGCCATTTGAAGTACTAATTCCTTGGGGAGCATGGTGCTCCATGATATCACAATATTGTATCTCTGGGAGATGATTAATGTTCAAAAGATAGATTTGTGGGTCAGGGAGCAGCTTGGGATCTCTGAAAGTGGCAAAGAGTTTCTTGATGTAAGGTAGGTTATTTTTGTCTTTCTATTCCATTACAGTCTGCAGTGGCTATCCAGGATACATATACTGATATAGATGTACTCAGTAGGCTGACTATCCAATTCTGTGCCATAATCTGCGCAACATTCATTCTTTATTGACTTTTTTTCCTCATGTGGATTGCTCAGCTATTGTCTTTTGAGTTGCTTTAGTCGATCTTGTACTCCCTATATCAGTCAGTCAACTGTGGTATGTGGGAAGTCATTAAAATTTTATAAATGAATAAAAAAAGTAGAGAAAGGAAATTCACATGGCTGGCTAATGGTGAAGTTGAACCAGAATTTTCTACTCTGGTCCTAGGCTCTTTCTGCTGCTCCATAATGATTCTTTGCTGCTTTGAGATGTTCTGTAAATGTGCTTGTCTTCCCATTTCTATCACTTTATTCTGCTACCTTGACATGGCATGAAGGAAACACTCAGACCTTAAAAATTATGCCAGTAGGGTCTGTATACCAAAGAAATCATAGAAGGGGGAAAAGGAGCAGCATGTGCAAAATTGTTTGTAGCCGCTCTTTGAGGGGTGACAAAAATTGGAAAATGAGTGGATGCTCATTGATTGGGGAATAACTGAATAAGTTATGATATATGAAAGTAATGGAATATTACTGTTCCATAAGAAATGATGACCAGGCTGATTTTAGAAAAGCCCAGAAAGATTTACATGAACTGATGCTAAGCAAAACAAGCAGAACCAAGAATACATTATACACAGCAACAGCAGGGTTGTGTGGTAATCAACCATGAAAGACTTGGTTCATCTTGGCAATTCAGTGATCGAAAGCAATTCCAATAAACTTTGGGTGAAAAATGCCATCTGTATCCAGAGAGAAAACTATAGAGATCAACTGTGGATCAATGCATATTTTTTTCTTCTGTTTTTTTTTTTCTCATAGTTTTTTTTTCCCCTTTTGTTCTGATTTTTCTCCCTCTACATGACTCATATAGAAATATGTAAAAAGTAAATGTACATGTATAACCTATTTTAAAAAAATAATATATATATATACATATTGACACATAAAGATATTACATATATTTTTATAACTATATAGCTTATAGATTATGCCAGTAGGGAGAGCACCAGTTACCCTTGGCTCAGCTTGGGGTCCTTGAAGCTTTAACTATTGGCCTAAGGATGAATATAAGGCATTTTCCTTATAAGGATCCACTTAGTTAAGTTCATAGAGCTTTATATCCAGGTTAGTTTCAATATTTTACCAGTCTGTACATATCTTGTAGATTGTCTACCAAGGTAGGATACGCTCAGGAGACTAGCATCTAGACAGGTGGTTCTATGTTAAAAATGTCTTAGAACCCAGACAGGGATTTAAATTTACATTCTTCTACCAATTGCCCCCTCCAGCTGCAGCCCATCTCCATTAACATTGGATGCAATTAGCCACAAGGCAGAATTCCTTGCATCCCTTCCTTTCTTCCCCGGACTCCAAGGACAAGACTTGGGGAAGAATAAAATCCATTAAACTACAGTTCACAAATCTAGCGTCAGCCTTTTTCCTTAATTCTGCCAAAGGCTATATCCAACACATGTTTGTAAAGCATATCACTAGCGGCAGAGCCCATACAGAGCCGGGTTAGAATGCGGCAGAGCCATGCTCCTCCAAGCAATGTTTGCTTCTGAATGCCATAGGGAGTGCCAAATGGATCTTCCGAAGTAAGCAATCTGTGCATCGTAATGACTTTTTCTTTGGGAACAATAAACATCAGAGAGCCCTAGTAAGATGGGATCTGCGGAAAACATCTGGGCAGTATGTCCACCCCTGTCTACATCAACCCAGCTGTCTGCATCCCTTGTCAGCTTCTCTCCATTCATCTGAACCTACCCAAGAGCTAGGAGCTGAGAGATCCTGCCTTCTAGCCCCATTGTGTAGCACTGATCACAGCTCAATGTTTTCCCCACTTAGAGGAAACCAAACACATAAAAAGTAAAAAACCTCACTATTATGAGGCCATATTAGTTCAGAACCTTAGAACACGGAAAATTAGAATATAGAAATTAGGTTTTAAAAGATAGAAGGCCAAATCTGAGTGAAATCTCAGCATACCAAACAAAGGATGTCAAGGCAAAAGGAATCTTAGGACCTAAAATGTCAAGGAGAGGGGAACCTTGGAACACAGAACATCACTGCTGGGAAGGACTAAGAGTATGGATTGGCAGACCTGAAGCTGCCTTGCTCAACACAGCAGCACTTTGGAAATTTGAAATAACAGAAGAGCAACTATCAGAGAAAAAAGGAGGGAAAGGGATATGTGGAATCCAATAGAAAGTGGACAACAGGAATATTAATGGCACACAGATGGTCTGAGACCTTGGACAAAGGTTTCAGAGTTTTCTCACCTATATGATAAAGAGGTTGAACTAAATGATCACTGACATCTTTTCTAGCTCTCAATTCTAGGTAGGGTAAGTCTTCAAGATCCCCCTGTTGTAGGAGAAAGTGAAACAGATGAGAAGATACAAAGAAATACAGCCAAAGATGGATAAGGAGAAAAGGGAGATAAGACTCCAGTGGTCACCAGCCCCAAATCACTGTCTTATGCATGATCTAGTATCATAGAACCTTACTGGTAATGACTAAAGACTTGCGAAGCCCAGAGCTCACCAGAAGGGATAAGTGAGGGATATAATCTTTATTTGCTTTGAGGTTTCTTATAGAATGTTAAAAGGAACAGGGAGACTGCAAAAACGGGGGGTGATAGAGAATAGGAGAAAGGCAGGATGATCACACAGGGAATCCAATTTATTCCCCTCTCACCCTAACAGTGATGCAGTCTTAAAAAGAATAGTCAGATAGCAGTCAGGAGAAGTGAGTGGTCAACAGCATCAAAAGACGCAGAAAAAAAGAAGAATGAGGATGGAGAAAAAGGTCATTCATTGAAGCTGATAAATAAGAGAATATTGGCAGCCTTGGAGAGATCAGCTTCAGTTGAATAGTGAAGTCCAAAAGGTTGAGAAGTGAATGAGAACAAAAGTGGAAACAATGAAAATAGACTATTTTTTCCAAGGAGTCTGGCTGAGAAAGGGAGGAGAGGTATAGGATTATTGTTCATGAGGGTAACAGAATCTGTAACTGTGTTTTGTTTGTTTTTGTTGCTTAAGGATGAGGGAGATATGGACATGTTTGTAAATAACAGGGAAGGAAACAGGAATTAGGGAGATGTTAATTAAATTATTAAAGATAAATTACATAAAATTTTACGAAGGGAAAGGAATAGGGATAGGATAGCTGACTGGAGCCTACAAGAGAGGAGACACAGGAACTGTCCAAGGTCACAGAGGTAGTTAGTGGCAGAAGTGGATTTAAGTGAACAAACTCTGACTGAATCCAGCACTTCTTGCACTGCATGAGGATGACACTCATTATTTTTATTTCTATTAACATCATTACTATGAATGTGACTAATTTTCACTAGTATTGCTACTGATTTTCTATAATTGCCATCTCTACTCATCTTTCCTGTTCCTCGTTTCATTATTATTGCTCCTCTCACAGTTACTATTTTTGTTGTTGCTGCCTCGGTTCCTATTCCTGTCACTTCCGTTAAGGTTATTGCTCTTTCTTGCTGCTCCTACTTAGTCATATATCATTCCTATTATTCTTACTAATATTACTGTTATTATTCATTATCCATCCACTATGGAGAAAATAGGTGAGAGGAGATATGCAATATAAAATCTCAAAAGGTTGAAAAAAAATGAAGGCTCATTATTTTTCTTCAAACCCCAATCCTATTTCTGTTGTGGACACTCCCATTCTTAGTGACCCAGTTTTACAACCTCAAGTCATCTTCAATTTCTTACTCTCCTACCGAGAGCTCATCTAGTCAGTTATCATGTATTATCAATTCTCCTGACACAAATCTATCCCACTCCCTGGTCTCTCCATTCACAAGCCCACCATCACCTCAAGCCCTGATCACCTCTTGCCTGGACTATGGCAATATTTTCAAAAATGAGTTATTTCTCTGCAGCCAATTTCTTTCCTCTCCACCTGTCTTTCATATAACTACCAGAATAATATGTTTTGCATATATATGACACCTATTTCAAATTGCTTGCTGTCTAAGGGAAAGATAAGAAGAAGAAGAGAAGTTGGAACTCAGCATTTAAAAAAATGTTAATTTTTGTTTTTATATATTATTGAAAAAATATTTTTAAAAAACTACTAAAGTGAAATCCTTAGGTCATTCCCCCAGTCAAAAAGCCATAACCACTCATTCTAATCCCTAGTATGAACCACAAATTCCTATGCTGATATTTCAAATCCTTCACAAAGTAATACCAAACTATCTTTCCTGGTGTGCCATAATTATCAGAAAGCATTTCATTTCCCACCCTTGTGCCTTTACATAGCCTGTTCCTCATACAAATAATCCATTCCCTCCTCATTTTTGACTCTTGGAAGTTTTTTTTTTTTTAATTAAAAGATTAGTTCAAGTATAATCTCATTCATGAAGCCTTTACAGATCCCCACATTTGCTAGAGCTCCCTTGAAGTGACCTCCCTTTTTAAATTTTACTTAAAGTAAGGAACACAGAATGTGGATTATCAGATCCAGGAGGTACCTAGAAATATGTCTGAACTAGGAGGGAAGACCTTTAAAACATGCAATGTCAGAGCTTGGGAAGGTTGTTTAAACAAAGAAGAACAGAAATAAACTGGGCTTGAGAGATGATCTAATTCAACATCTCACCTCAACTCAAACCACGTTCAGAGAGGAAGAGAGACTTGCCCAAAGTTGCCCAATGACCTGCCACCTGACCTGCCGCCTACCCCAGCCAGTCCACATTCTCTCTTTATCATCTTGCCAATTCCCTTCTGCTTCCTAATATAGAAAGGGAGACTGCCCTTTCTATCTTTGGTGATGACTTTTAAAGCATTTCCTCTCGCTAGCATTGAGATATGTTTCCGGCTGCTTTTTCAGTTTATTTGTTAATTTTGCTTTGAAAATTGTCGATTGTCCCGATTGGCCTGAGTCATCGGCCCTGGCTGGGAATGGGGAGACTCAGTCAGCTCCTTGCATCACTCTGCCCAGTGCTGCTTCTCTCCCTGGTTTCGGTGTCTCTTCAGCATCTCTTCCCACCATTCCTGCTAACAGAGGGCAAATGTTGGGGTAGGACAGGGTGGTGGGGCAGGGAACAAGCCCTTCATGGAGGCAGCATTTTGTGGAGTACACTTAGAGACACATGGCTGAAATCATAATGACATTAGGATTGGGCGACCATGAAGGAAATGGTTCCCCTCAGACAATTATCAAACTGTCCTGTGAAAGATGGCATGTTTGAGTCAGGAAAAGAACCTTGTAAACTGCTCCCTAAAAATAAGATGTGCAAGGAGGGGAAGAAGCACAGGACTTGGACCCATGGAAAGAGAGGTGACCAGGGCGTTGGAGAACTTGAATTCTAATCCTGCCTCTGTCAACCAAGACTTAGATGACTTGATCAAGCGCTTGATCAAGGTGCTTGATCTTTCTGGGACTTAGTCTCTTCATCTGTAATATGAAGATGACTGACCTAGAGGAATCTTGAGTCCCTTCTAGACCTGTAAATCTTGGATTCTGAATCTCAATCTCACATTATATTCCTTACCTATTTTCCTTAGATTTCTCATCTGTAAAATTACACTTTTAAGTAGGAATTAGAGACTTCTAGATGACATAGGGACAGGTCTGAGTTCAAATTCTCCTTCAGGCCTCTGCTAGTCTTGTAATCCTGGACACATCACTTAAAATCTCCAAATCTCAGCTTCCCCCTTCATAAAATGGGGAGAATAATAGCACCTACCTCATTTGGTGATAATCAACAGAGAAAAATACGTATATATGCTTCTCTCTGTGTTATTTTGATATTTTTATCATCATCATCATCATCATCAAAGGTTTTTCTCAATGCCCTTCAAAGGCTCAGCCCAATGTCACCTGCCACAGAGAGCTTTCCCTGACACTCCTCTCTTCCCTGTGGTTAGTATTCCTTCTCTCCTCCTCAAATTACCCTGCATTGACTTATTGGTATACATGAGCACATCTATGAGAACATAAAGTTGCTTGAGGGTAGGGACTGTCACTTTTTAATCATAAAAAATCATAATGATAACTAATATTCACAGAATACATTAAGTCTTGAATAATGCTTGACACATGTTGTTTCATTTGTCCTCACGAGGTGTTGGGTGCTACTGCTCTCCTGCTTTTACAAATGAGGAAACTGAGTCTGGGAATGATTTGCATCCCCAGCATCTCCACAATGCTCCACACAGTCACTTTTTGGACACGATCAGTGATTTCATTGTTCCAGGGAACTGCCTGATCTGCAATTCAGGCTTGGAGCCTTTGTTGCCCCAGGGCATAGGGAGTAAAATAATTTGCCTCAGGTCAAGTATCCAGTAATGGTGGGAGTTCAGCCTGGAGCCCAGGTGGATCTGCCTAACTCAGAGACTCCTTCCCCAGCCATCATCCACTCAGTGTCAGTCCTACTCACAGTAGGGGCTTAATGTATCCTCAATGACTTAAGGAGACTTCAGTAGCCACAGGACAAATTTCAGGATATTCTTAATTTTGCCAATATGTATCCACTTGGGGATTATCAAAAATTCAAAGAATATTAGAGTCATTGGAAGCCCATTCATTCACTCAACAGGGGAAGTACCTAATGCTGGGAGAAGGGATACGACTCTCAAGGACACACAGCCCCTGATGCTGTTGGAATCAGAATGGGAAAACAGGGCACCTGTCTCTCAGGCCAGCCAATTTAGTCCCATTTTTGGTCATGCTACTTACCGCTCTAAGTATCTCTTCCTTTCATCTTGAAGCTCCAAGACAAAGATAGAATTGAAAAGATTGTTCCACTCAGCAAAAGTATTTCAGTTTATAAAGCAAAGCTGATTATGATTGCAGTTTTACCTTCTTGAAGAGGTAAGACTGTTTCCATCATGCCGGCTTCCTAAGTGCTGGAGGAAGGGGGGACACATGGGCCCTGGCAATATTTTTAAAAGCCAAGCTGACGAACGAACACGGTCCCCATTATCTTCTAGAAAACAATTTCTCTTATGACCTGTGTCTGGGGTAGCATGCGTCCTGCGTGGGCAGGATCGAGAGCACAGCGGCATAGTGAGTGAGTGTGTGTGTGTGTGTGTGTGTGTGTGTGTGTGTGTGTGCTCATAGGCGCACGTGTGTGTGCGATGGGGAAAGAACCCTTTACAACTCTCGTAGTTCTGTGGGTGGATTTTTGCAAGCCTGGCATTGTCTGCTCAACTGAAATTCAAACCTATTTTAATCCCCAACTGCTGCCAACATAGTGAGCTGGGTTATCCCCGACATCCTGAGACGATTTTTCTACGATGGGGTTTCTTAACTCGGGGTCCGTGAACTTATTTTAAAAAATATTTTGATAACCATTCTACTCTAATTGGTTTCTTTATGTATTTTAACTTAGGCTGCTGCCAACATGATTCCATGATTCTATGATAGGACGCCTACCCCTAATTTAGAGGAGATGAGAAAGTTTGATGATCTTGGGGACCCTGTCCCTGCTTGAACACTCCGTTTCCTCCTGTCACATGGAAACATTCCCTTAAATGATACCTCAGATTCCTTTCAGCTGTGACAGTCCTAATTCTAGACAAATAAATAAATTTGACCAAATGATTCCTGGGCCCCTTAGCAGTCCATTGCTCAGGTTTGACCCCTAAAGAATTTTGGATCAATGAATCATGGGAGTCTCATAAAAATAAGAAGAATTTTATTATCTTTAACAGCTATATGGTGCCTCCTAGGTACCACACTAAACACTTTACAATTATTATCTCATTTGATCCTCAGAAGAACTGTAGGAAGCTATTATTATCATCTGTGTTTTACAGAAGAGGAAACTAAGGCATAATGAATTAACTGATTCCCTCATGGTCACACAGTTAGTATCTGAGGCTGGATTTGTACTTAGGATTTCTTAAATCCAATTAGCAACTCCAAAGGGACACAATGAAGGAAACTTGGTTGTCTGGAAGGAGACAGGAGACCTGGACTGTAATTCACCATATGTGAAAAGTGGGATGGATACTGCTCGTGTATGCAAACACTTGAACACAGTCATAAACCTGAATTCTACTCAAAAGCAATAGGGAGCCACTGAAAAATTGCAGTGAAAGAGAGAAATAACCTGATCTAGGCAATGATATTAATAACTGGCATTTCTATAGATCTTAAGGTTTATATGGTTCACATAATGATGGTAGACACTGAAAGCAGCATTATTTCTTTTATACAGATGAGAAAACTGAGGTAGAATCTTGATCAAGCTCACATGGTCAGAGAGTTTCAAAGGTAGAATGGGAAAATGGGCCTTTTCTGACTCCTATTCCCATTATACAGGAGCTACTTCTGTTTAAGGGGAAAGAACACACATCTGGGAGGTGGGAAAAGAAGGCAATGACAGAAGCAGACAAGGGGGGAAGATAGGCTCCCCCTTTGTTGATGAACTTTTGAGCTCAGACCCAGACATAGGGATCTGGTTGATGTCTATGGGCAGCTAGATCTGTGGGTCTGGGTATCAGAACTGTGATCTGGTCCATAGATCTCAGCCTGGAAATCATCTGCATGGAGCTGGAATTGTGGGTTTCTGTAAGATGGGTAAGAGAGAAGAGGTGAGGACCAAGGACAGAGGCTCAGCAGCATATCCTCCGCCTCTGGGGAAGGGCGTTTGAGAAGCTGTGTTCCTCTGATCCCCATTTAGGAGGCTAGCTGAGAAACATACATCAGCAGCAATTTGCAGTCATATTTACTTAATGAACTGAATTGAAATCTGGGGAGGGGAGAAGGGAATGATAATTAATGGACCCTCAAAAGGAAAAAAAATGCCAAGTCCCTTGATTCCTGAGAACTTGGCTTCCACATTTGTCAAGACACAACCCCATGGTGAATTCAAGGACATTAGCATTTTAACAAGAAAAAAAATAATAATATGAAAACACTCGAGAGAGCTGTTGCCATACTTTCCCTCTCCCCACCCCAATGAAAATCAAGCCTTCAGGCCCCAGGCTTATTTCAAACAACTTGCTTCTGCCTTTATTAAAGTCAAATATGCCCCAGATATTGAAAATTCTGCCAAGCCCAGCAAGCGCCTCTGCCCCAGAGTCATTCCAATATCTATGACTACTCTGCTATTGACCTCAGTGTGGCCTGGAGCAGGCTTTCTCAGGCTAAACCAGCTAAAAAGATGACTTGAAATTATCTTGTTAACCAATAGATTTTTTTTAAGAGATACTTCAAATATTTCATCAGCATCTTTCAGGGATTTTAATCCACTTCAAAATCCCAAATAATAAGACTCCATTCTGGCTATAAGCCATTAAAAAGATGTTCTCAAATGTCAATAAAAAAGAGGTTCAGGCGCTATCTACTTTGGGGTCAATTAAACAACAAGCCTTTCAAAACTGTCTACTATGTGCTGTGGAAATCCAGGGTCAAGGACATTTTCAAATCTGGAATGGAAGCTGGTCAAAGCCTGTGTCCTCCTAAACCACATTCACCACCCTTTGAGCTTGATTGTCCTCCTAATCAAGTCTCACCATACCACCAGAGGAGGAAATACAGTTATACACAAGGAGCCCAAGCTTGTAACTAGAACACTTGGGTTTGAATCCTTTCCAAGGTACCTCTTCAGCTATGTGATCCTAGATGAATCATTGAAGTTCTCAGAGCTACAATCTGATCATTTATTGAGGGAATGTGAAGCTGTTATAGGATTATAGGAAGGGGGGTTAAGTTGATGACTTCTATTTCATTCCATCAATATCTATGGAGAGTCCTCAGTCAAAACAAACCTATATTAAGGACTTTAAAATTTGCAGAGTATTTTGCATTCACAGATGAGCCTCGCAAAAGCTTACCTTTCTAATACAGGTCCTTGCCACCTTCTGTCTTATTGTGATGGCTCCTAAATGATTGCCCCACCTCCCATCTCTCTCTTCCTTTCAATCATCCACCACATGCTGCTAACAAATCTCAGTACTCCACAGCTTTTCAGTGCTCAAAACCCTCCTTATCACCTATAAAATACATCTTAATTCTTATTTCTTGTATTTAAGGCCCCCAATAGATGTCTTTCCAGCTCTGGAGTATCTACGAAAGTCCATTCTCACTACCATGAGAACACCATTTCATTTCCCTAACTCAGTGTCTTCAACTATAAAATGAGGCTGGGTAGCCTCTGAACCCCCTTCCTCTTCTAGACTAATGATAGTTCTCCACCAACCCTGTTCCCAAACTGGCTTTCAGAGCTTAGCCGACCTTTCCTTCTTCCCACACCAAGCTCATTCTCATTTTGACATGTTGGTTCATGTTGTCTCCCCTTGCCTAGGAATGTCTTGCTTATCTCTATGAATATAAATCTCATTGAGGTCAGTTCAACCTCTCCTCTATGATGCTTCCATTCAATTAACCTAGCTCATATTCATCTCTGTCTTTGCTGGACTATAGTGTTATGTTTTCATCTCAGTGGATGACCATTCACTAGGGAACAAAGATCATGAGAGTTGAGACTGAAATGGGATGCTGACAAGACCTTGTTCCATCCTCATATTTTACAGTATAACTAAGGCCCATGAATGTATTATGGCTGTCCCAAGAGCCAACATGAGCAAATCAAGAAATTATTTTAAGCCACTTCTCATGACTGTGTCACAGATTCCCACATGAAAATAACCATGGGCTCATCTAAAACACTCCTGCCAATCCAGGAATATGTCCTACAGACTACCTGAGTGACCTTCTGCAAACTTTTCAGGTTTTTGGCCATAGTTTTCTTTTCTGTTCCAATAAGGAGATGATACAACCTGAGAAAATGGATTCTCCCCCAAGTGGAGTCATCAAGAAACTCTATGTGACCCTTGATATAGCACATCTGTTGGCTTGAATTAGGAAGCACCCAAGTGTTGACCCTAATTCCAGTTCTCAATTCTCAGATTAAAGATCCAATATGGTTGTGCCATATGAGAAAGCCTCTCAGGACACCAGTCTAATAGTAGGAAAGATGGTGGGATGGGTAGATTGGACTGATTCATTGAACCTTCATGCTAATTAAAACAATAGCAAACCCAGTGGCCTGTTAATGCAAAGCTTGTCTCATTTAATCCTTACAACAATCCAGGAAGTGGGTGCAAGCAAAGATTTGGGGCCCACTTTATAGATGAGGATATTAAAGCTCAGAAAGGATAAATGGCTTTCCCTTGGTCAGTCAGTTAGTGATATTCAGAAGCAGGATTTGAACTCTCCTGACTTCAAGGCGAGGACTCTTTCTATTGAATTTGCTGGACCCATGATTTCTTTCTTTCTTTTTTAATTATAGCTTTTTATTTTCAAAATATATACGTGGATAATTTTTGACAATCACCTCTATAAAACCTTATGTTCTAATTTTTCCATCCCTTCTCCTCACCTTCTACCTGAGTTGGCAAGTGATCCAATATATGTTAAACATGTGCAATTACTCTATATATATTCCCACAAATATTCTGCACAAGAAAAATCAGATCAAAAAGGAAAAAAAAAGAGAAAGAAAATAAAATGCAAACAAACAACAAAAAGAGTGAAAATACTATGTTGTGGTCCCCTATAAACTCATTCAGTTCCCGCTGCCCTCTCTCTGGGTGCAGATGGCTTTCTTCACCACAAGGTCACTGGAACTGGTCTGAATCATCTCATGGTTGAAGAGAGCCATCTCCATCAGAACTGATCATTGTATAATCTTGCTGTTGCTATGCATAATGATCTCCTGCTTCTGCTCATTTCACTTAGTGTCAGTTTAAGTCTCCCCAGGTCTTTCTGAAATCATCTTGCTAATCATTTCTCATAGAACAATAATATTCTATAACATTCATATACCATAACTTATTCAGCAGTTTCCTGTTTCTTGCCATTACAAAAAGGGCTGCCATAAAAATTTTTGCATATGTGGCTCCTCTTCCCTCCTTTATAATCTCTTTAGGATACAAGCCCAGTAAAAATACTGATAGATCAAAGGATATGGATAGTTCTTTAGGCATAGTTCCAAATTGCTCTCCAAAATGGTTGAATCAGTTCACAACTCCATCAATAGTGTATTAGTGTCTCAGTTTTCCCATATTCCCTTCAACATACATCATTATATTTTCCTGTCATTTTAGCCAATCTGAGAAGTGTATAGTGGTACCTCAAAGTTGTCTTAATTTGCATTTCTCTGATCAATAATAATTTAGAGCATCATTTTCATAAGACTAGAAATGGTTTCAACTCCTTCATCTGAAAATTTTCGGTTCATATCTTTTGACCATTTACCAATTGGAGAATGCCTGGAATTCTTATAGAGTCAATTCTCTATATGTTTTAGAAATGAATCCTTTATCACACCTTGAATTAAAAAAAAAATAAAAATAAAAAAAATTCCCAGTTTATTGCTTTTCTTCTAATTTTGTCTGCATTGGTTTTATTTGTATAAAACTTTTTAACTTATTATAATCAAAATTATCCATTTTGCATTCAATAATGTACTCAAGTTTTGTTTGGATCACAGATTCCTTCCTTCTCCACAGATCTGAGATGTAAACTATCTTTTTTCTTCTAATTTGCTTATAACATCACTCTTTATGTCTAAATCATGAACCCATTTTTATCTTATCTTGGTATAGGGTGTTAGGTGTGGGTCAATGTCTAGTTTCTGAAATACTAATTTCCAATTTTCCCAGGAGTTTTGTCAAGTAGTGAATTCCTATTACAAAAGTTGGGGTCTTTGGGATTACTATAGTCATTGACTGGTTTTGGACCTATGATTTCTACACTGCAAGGAACTTGAAAATTCCTTCTACCAAAGTGAATGGCACTTGCTCCTCAATTCACAATCACCAAAAGGATAAATGACTTGTACAGGATCACACCACCAGTATGTGGCAGAGGCAGTACTGTAATGCAAATCTTCCTGACTCCAAGATAGTTTCTCAGTGCACTTGGTATCACCCTGCCTTTTTTTTTCCCCAGGCTTCAAGAGAAAACTGGATAGATATTTTTTTTTCCAAAGGAGGGAAAGGTTTATTATATTTTTTCCTCCAAGTACATGAACAAATGCTGTCAGCCCCAAACTCTCCAATGGTGTGTGTTACTTATATCCTAACTGACTTCCTTCCTGTATTGGATCAATGCTGATTCAATTGTCTTTGGCTGTGTAGGAGGAAGCGAAGAAAATAGCTGAAAAGGGGAAAAATAAGTCAGGACACCACTCATTCATGATAACAAATGGTTGGTTGGATTCATTTTCTTATTTATTACTTCAATGACTGAACTCTCTCATCGTCAGATGGCTGGATGTTTGAAAGTCAGGATGCTCTGCCTATGAGTTACAAGGAGGCAGGACGAACACCAACTGAGCTCTTCAGCATTTCTAAGCCTGGTACTCTGCCCTTGGGGGATGGATTTAAGGGTTATAGGTATGCTTGTGGACCTCAAAGAACCTTGAATCTGGCAAGAGACAGAGAATTGCCACCATATGCAAACAACAACAGCAAAAGCCATAATATAGTAAATTTATATGAACCTCTACTGACATCCCTTTCTGACGCCTCACTGTGATGGGAAATGAATCCTGGGTTCTTGAAGACTCTGCCATTCTGCTGTTGGGGAAATCACCATCTAGCCAAGTGAAGAGCACTTTCGTGGGTAAGTAGGGGATGGAAGATTAGACCTAGCACATCCCCACACCCCAAACCGGGCTTTTTCCATTGTGATTCATGCCTCTCTCTACTGATGTTCACCACCACTGTCTCATCATAGCAGGAAAAACTCTGAGATCATAAAGATTGCCAATCTTCATGACTTCCCACTATAATCATTCGGGAAAGCTTTAAGGCTGTAAGCATGGCATACAAGGAATAGAGATTTTCTTTCTAGCATTCTTTCGTATGCCATATTATCTGATCCTTAAAAATCCCATTCTATCTCCTCCTTCCAACCATTGCCTGGGCTGTGCTCCATGTTTGAAAATGCAAAAATTAAAATATGCAGGAATACAAAGAAAACCCAATTATGGAAATGCAGTTAATGAACATGAAAACAGCAACAAAGTCCCTAACCTCCAATGCCTGCTCTAGAATAAAATAGCTCTCTATTGGGTGTTTAATGCCCTTCACAAAATATCCTAACCAATCATTCCTGCACACTCCTCTCCTTTCTCTTCCTTGTAATTGCAGTCAAAAATAGAGTTCTATTGACTGTTCCCTATGCCCATCTTTCCACCTTCCATTTCTGTGACTTTGTCCAGGTGTCCTTCCTCTAGCTGAATGACTCTCCATTACTATCTCTGTCAGATGTTGGCTGATTTCTCCCAGTGGCTAGTGCCTCCCATAATCATTCTGTATTTCCTTTTTTTTTTTTAATCAATCTTTTATTTATTTATCTGTGAAAATGTTCTCTATTAACTAGCCTTGTCATCAAAATTGAAATCTTCCTGATGGGAGGAACTCTTCCTTTGTGTTGCTATGCCCAGAATTTAGAGCAGTGCCTAATACATGGCAGGCTCTTCCTAAGTCAAAGATTGGTTCCCAATTAATGATCATATATCTTGTACTTTAAAATTCCATCTATTTAAAAATAGTGCCTAGAAGTTTCCCAGAACTTAGCCTCGTGGCTACAAAATCTATTTTCTTCCCTTTTTCTTTGACAATTGGGAACGATGGCCTTCTCCAGTCATATCATCTCATTTTCATTCTCCATGGCCTATCTAATATCATGGATATTTTGCTGTTGAAAAATCCATATATCTTCATATCAGTCCTTTCATTTGACTGAACTGGATTGGGATTATTATTTCTATTTTGCTTGACAGGAAACCAAGCTGAGGGAATGGAAATGTCCTGCCCAGAATAATATATCAGGGAAGTCTCAGGGTCAAAACTTAGACCCCAGCTCCTAACTACCTAGTGGAATAAGCAGCCTCTCACACAACAGTAAAAACTGGACCTACTTTTGATCTATCAGCCTCTTCCCACTGGCCAGTGGTCAGTCCCTGTGACCCAGAAAACATGCAGGACCAAGGCCAGAGTTGCTGAGTGCCAGTGGGGTGGGAAATACCATCTCAAAAGTGTTCCAACCAAGATACTTACATGAGTCACAGACCAAAGAGGGAGGCTTTTATGGGAAGAGTGAATAATCTCTTAGAAGCGACAAGGAGTGTTTTGACAAGATCGATTTTCCAACTCAGCCACTGTGTTATCTGGATACAATAACAAACTTCCAGGGGCCTAACTTGTTTTGCGTTAACGCTAATCACCACGATTGTGCGGGCTGAGCAGCACGTTCGACAGCCCCCTCCTATCACAACAAACCCATCGTCCCCGAGGCTTGACAAAGCCCAGCTGGCTGGGGCTCCTGCTGCCTCACCATTTTAAGGCCTGACACACTCCTCCAGGATCGTTTCCACGAATTTAAAACCACTCGAGCAGACACAGGACAGCCCTCTTGGCTAAACAGCTCATCAAGTCTGTTGTTTAAATTATATATGTAAAAAATAGGGGGAAAAACAGGTTTGCTTCTTGAATGCCTGAAGCTCTAAAGAAATACATTAGTTCAACAATAATCTCTTACCAAATACACTGCTCTTCATAGGCAATGTGGCACATTCAAAATCATTAACTCCCTTGATTCTGCCAACAGCATTGTGGAATGTTCTTATTCCCATTTGACAGATATAGAAATAGAGGCTCACAGAACTGTCATGAGTTGTCATGAACTCTCAGTAAGGAAGGGACAGAGGCAGGAATCCAAACTGATTTCTCTGCCTCTCAGAATCTTGGAGCTGGGATATCTCACAGGATCAGATCTTGGAGCTGAAAGGACCAGAGCCCAAAGAATTCAACCTTCTCATTTCGAGAAGATTGAAATCTGGATAAAGTACCTCACTTAAAGTCCTGGTGGTGATTCTTCTTTAAGAACTGGACATTTCTGGTAAGAAGATACCAAGCAGTTGAAGACTGGTAAATAGCAGGTAACTAAGATATAAACTTAAAAATAAAAGAGGTAAAATACTGCTGGGCAGAAAGCATGAGCAACACTGAATGTGAGCCTTCCCCCATCTTGGGGAAATGGAAAATAATTAAAGAAAGGAATCAGGGAAAAGGGACGAGTGGACCTGTCCCAGGATCAACAGTCAAAGAGAAGAGAAAGCTTGATTACCTTAAATGGTTTTATTGCCATTAGTAATGTCATGATGCCATCAAATATGGAGAAATGAATAAGTAAAGGAGATGGGACATACAACTCTGCCCCCTCTTTTTATTATTGTTTTCACTTCTGAAACTGAGAAAATTCCAAAATTGGTGAACAAACACTACCTACCCTGCCACATATATCTCCTCATCTTTTCCAATCCATATTGCTGAGAGAATTTTCTATACATTAAATAATTGGTCAAACAAATATTTATTAAGTATTGGCTGCATGCAGAACCTGTGGTCAGTGCTAGGGGATGAAATTCCCATAAATTGTCCTGCCATCCTGGAGCTCCAAGGAAAGGATAGAGATAAATTGGGCTGCCACATGATGCAATATTATAGGAGAAGAGAAAACAAAAAGTGGTTTGGGGATTCAGGACGTCTTCCTGGAGGTGGCATCTGAATGGAGCTTTAAAGAATAGATAGGAATTCCATAGATAAAGAAAATAAGAAGGAGAGATCTTCTAAGCCCGGGGGATGGTAAAAGCAAAGATATGGAAGAAAATGAATCCAGGAGATCAGGAAATAGCCAATAGTATATTTTTCCTGACCTGTGACATACTTTGGGGAGCAGGAATAAGTGTAAAATCGGGATGATAGGACGGTGCCTAATTATGGATGGCCTTGGATGTCAAGAAATAATTTGAGCTTTATCCCAATTCTAAAGACATAAATATCATGCTTCATATGGTGGAGAGGAGGATCTATGTCTTATTAGTACAAATAATGTTAATCACTAAGAAAGGTCTCATAATTTAAAGTTGAAGAAATATGATAGGACTAAGGGAAAATGCGGGCCTCTACCTGCTTTGATTAGATGTAGATGAAGAGGCAAAAGTCCAGAGAATTTCTTGCTTAAGATCACATGGGTACTGAGGAGCAAGCTTCCCCATAAGGGGACATTTGCAGTTGGGTGATGGATTTGGAAGAGAGTTCACAAAGAGGCATCATGGTCTCCTCCTGCTCAAGGTTTAGCAGAGAAGGCTAATGGTGGCAGTACCCATCAGCAAGTCAACAGATCCAACATGTGGCCAAGAAAAAGGGCTTTGAAATAGTTTAAGGAAGCAGTCTCTACCTATGAGAGCTAGAGTTTTTGTGAGAAAGGGATCTTAAAAATCATATGTGAATCAGACTTTATTATTTTCATCTTTCTTTAATACCAACAAAAATGCAGTGTGAGTCAGTATAATAATCAAACATACTTTCTGTAGACTGAATAAATTATATGCCTTATAGACATTACTATTTTCCCAATGTTTATAGATGTCATTGTGTGAAATAAAATATAAGCTTATTTAAAAGTGTTACTGAATTCATAGAAGGTTTTGTTATTATGTATTTTCTTAATCACCACATTCTCTACTATAGTTACTGTCATCTGAGGGACTGAGATTTTGTGATGTGAATGAGGCGTGCTCATCCTCAGAGAAACTGGGGAATACTGGCCTCTAAGGCCCAGACTGTGGGGGCTGAGATGAAGGGATCATAAAGTGATTACTCAAATCATTATTAAATGGAAAATAGCACTGGACTGGGCACTGGGACTCTAGAGGCAAAAAGGAAACAGTCCCAGCCTTGAGAGTTATTGAACATTCCATTAGCGACACAACAGGAAAATGTACATAATATAAATATACATAATTATATATACATATTTATATGGTAATACTTTATACATACACATATAACAGAAGTAGTAAATGGTATAGGAGAAAGAGAGCTGGCCTTGGTGCTATTAAGATTGATCCAAAACTAACATTTGACACATGCAAAGTATTGCCATTGGTATAATATATTAGGATGGTTGGCAATTTAAAATCTAAATATGCATGTGTGTGTGTGTGTGTGTGTGTGTGTGTTTGTTTTGTATTTATGTCTCTATATTTCCATATCCTTTCTCTCTGTCTCTGTTTCTCTGAGTTTCTGTCTCTGTCTTTGTCTCTGTATCTCTGTCTTTCTCTCTGTGTATCTCTCTCTCTCTCTCTAATTCTCTGTCTTGTCTCTGTCTCTTTCTCTCTCTGTATATGTCTGTCTCTCTCTCTCTCTCTCTCTCTCTCTCTCTCTCTCTCTCTCTCTCTCTCTCTCACTTTTAAAGTGACACACAGATTTCCTGAGTCTTTTTTTCCTCTTTTGTTTTTAACCCCTTATGGCAAAGCACCAAAATGCCTGCAGTTAGTGTGCCAACCCTGCCAACAGGTTTTATAAGTGCTTCTGTAAAAACAAAATAGAGAGTTATGCAAAAAGGAAGACAACAATAAATTTGAGTAATGCATGCAGATGCCTCAGAGGGATAGAATCCAAATCCTCCAGTGAGTAGGATGAAACAAAAGTCTGCAAACACTGAGAAACAAGCACCGGCAAGGTAGCTCTGCCCTCTCTGGCCTGCTGGGAGTGCTGCCCATAGCACAGAAGGCCAATCTGGAAAGTGCTAAAAGTTGGGAAAGGACCCAAGGGGTGCCTTGTGTTCAGCACCGGGCAGGTTTCTAATGAATCAGTCCTTGGTCAGAAGCAAGATGTAATCAAGACAATTCACATGGAAAAGCCAAAAAAGGCCTGATCTAGGATTTGAGAACAGGCCCCACCACTAGCTTACAGTGTAATTCTCAGAAGTCGATGCAAGAATAAGAGCCTCCATTTTCTCACGTAAAAGGTTGGTAAATATTATTAGCCTCTTGCCTTTCTGGGCTCTATTGAGAATGGATGATGAGAGGTGGTAAAAATGCTTTGTGATGTATCCATTAACTTGGCGTTATCATTCACTGGATTAATAATGTCTTTTCCGATTGCACATATTTAACTTATATCAGATTGCTTGCTGTCCTGGGCATGGAGGTGAGGGAAGAAGGGAGACAATTTTGAAAAAAAAAAAGTTTTGCAAAAAATGAATGTTGAAAAGTATCTTTACATGCATTTTGAAAAATAAAATGCTATGGGAAAAAATGTCTTTTCCACATCATGCTTCAGAGGAATAAATGATGCCTTGGGATTTGGAAGAGCTCATTTTCCAACCTGACTTCATAATTTGATAGCTGGGTGACCCTGGCTGTTCAGATAGATCTGTAAGCTCCTTGAGGGCAGGGATCATGTAACTCTGGCTGGCTTTGGTCACAATGCCTTGCCAAATGTAGATGCTGATTCAATTTTTGCTGAACTAAGTCACTTTGCCTCCTAAGCTTCAGAAGCCTTAGCTATAAAATGGAGAGATAGAATCCTAGATCAAGAGCTGAAAAGGACCTCTTGACTTTCTAACCCAATTCTCCCATTTAACAGAGTCTCAGTTTCCCAGCTGAATTTCAGGGAAGCTAACAGAAGAGTGCACTTGAGATCAGTAACATCCAGATTAAAATCCTGCCTCAGACACTTCTTACTTGCATGAACCCAGGCAAGTCACTTCACCTCTGTCTTGCCTCAGTTTATTGGTTTGTAGATTTAGTTGTGTTCAATAGATGCCTTTAGGATCTAAATCTATGATTCTAGAAATGAATTTGCCTGAAGTCACAGAGGTGATAAGCATGAAAGGTGGGACTGAATTCAGATCCTCTGACTATACTGCCAGTCCCCGTTGCCCCAAAACTACGTAGCAACTGCTGTGCAGGGTTGTTGTGAGGGAACTGTGTGGTAAAGCTTGGCAATGCTCTTTGTGTAACCCAGTCATAGTGACACTGGAGAGGACATTCTTCCTAATTCTAATGAATTTCCTCTGTTAATTATTCCCAATTAATTCTGAACATATCTTGTTTGTACACAGTTATTTGTGAGTTGTGTCCTCCACAAACTATGAGCTCTGTGAGGATACAAACTCTTTTGCCTTTCTTTGTATCCCCAGCACTTAGCACATTGTCTGGCACCCAGTAGATATTTAATAAAGATTTACTACTGACAAGTAATGTGATCTTTTTAATCTTTGTTCATCTTAGTCCAGTACTTAACAAATAGTAAAAACGTAATAAAATGCACCCCATGCCCTGGCACAGTTAGGTAGGAGTTAAAATGAGTAGGATTGCAGTTAAAACACTATTTTTTCTCACAACAAAGGCAAAGCTTGATTCTTGGTTGTGTTGTGGGTTGGAAAATTGGCACCTGCACTAACCATGGCGAGGGCAGACTTCACCTAAGTCAAGGTGCCCCTGGGGAAAGATTCACAGTTCATCCTTTGAGAAGCACCAGGGCAGGTCCTCTGAAAATGTTGCTGTCTCTTTATCAAAAAAGAGCCCTCACTCTGGATGTTGGGAGGGGTTCCAAGATTAGTATGCAGGAAAAATGTTTTGAGTTTGGCCCGCCCAGTGTGGCCCCAACCTCTCTTAGAGGCTTCTCTGCTCACACAACCCCTCCTTATGCTGGTACATAGTCAGTCATGGTTCAACCCGGTACAAGCTCATTCACCCCTACCCCCTGAAGAGCTGCTCTCTATGCCCCAGATGGAAATCTGCAGGACACTGCCCACAGAGATAAAGCTCCTTCTGAGAAACTGGGAAGGGAGCTGGACCCCTCCAGATCACTGCATCCATCCATCCATCCATTAATCAAGGAAGCTAGCACCAATTGACTAGTCATGAGGCCTTTCCTTATGCCCCTCCCTAGTTATCTTATATTTGTGTTTTCTCTGCACATGTTGTCTCCCCGATGGGATGTAAGATCCTCGAAGGAGTCAGACACATAGGACTGACTTAATAAATGTCTGTGAATTATTACAAGCATCGCTCAGTGCCAGGCACTATGCTAAGAATTGGGGAGCTGCCCTCTAATGGCTTACGTTCTTCCATGGAGATGAAGCATGTCTGAATGGACATCCCCTGTTCTAAGCCTCCTCCCAGCTCTGACCCCCCCTGTTCTAAGTCCCCTCCCAACTCTGACACCTTCTGTTCTAAGTTCCCTCCCTACTCTGACATCCCTTGTTCTAATGTCCATCTCTGACATTCCCTCATTCTAAGCTCCCTCCCAGCTCTGACATCTCCTGTTCTAAGCCTCCATCTCTGACATTCCCCCATTCTAAGCTCCCTCCCAGCTCTGACATCCCCTGTTCTAAGCTCCCTTCCGGCCCTGACATCCCCTGTTCTAATCTCCCTCCCAACTCTGACATCCCCTGTTCTAAGCTCCCTCCCAGCTCTGACACCCCCTGTTCTAAGCCCCCTCCCAGCCCTGACACCCCCTGTTCTAAGCTCCCTCCCAGCCCTGACAACCCCTGTTCTAAGCTCCCTCCCAGCTCTGACATCCCCTGTTCTAAGCTCCCTCCCAGCTCTGACATCCCCTGTTCTAAGCTCCCTCCCAGCCCTGACATCCCCGTTCTAACATCCATATCTGACATTCCCCCATTCTAAGGCCCCTCCATCTCTGACATTTCCCGTTCTCAGTCCCTTTCAATGAGCCTGGAAGAAAGACAACATGGTACCTAATCATTATCCTCCTAGCCTTAGATGACTTCTTGGTCTGTTACATCTTTACACTCCTATAATCCTCTAAAATCCTGGCCAGGAGGAACCATGTCTTTCACTCTGAATTGCTCCTTGTGTTTGGCACAAGACTTGGCAGACAGGGGCACTTACAACATGTGTGCTGGATAGGATGAATGCACCAACTCACTCTATGGAACTCTGTGATCAGGGATCTTGGAAGAGCAGCAGGTCACAGGCCAGATCACACTCCCCCATATCGCCCTGCATTCTCCCCCTCACGGCCCTGGGGCCACTCATCTAATGGATTCCCACATGGCATTTCAGGGTAGGGGAAGGGGCAATGAGCAGGTGGCATTTTGTGGAGGTCATTAATTCTTGGGCATTGCATTTCCATTCCAAAGTGTACCCTCCTAAACAAGGTGCAGCTGTGCTGCTCTATAAGGAAATGGGGGGTTTAATGCTTTGTTTTCGTTCATTTTCTAGTGTCCCATTATCATAACATTTCTCCATAATGATCCCCATAAAAGTCACCTGAAAATACTTTACGCCAGGAAGGTTGATGTATACATTTCATCATTATTGTGAGTCAGGAAGGAGAGCCAAATGAACTAGCAGGAATTAAGCCCAAGAGCACAGAGATTTTCCTAGTTACCGGATTAGCTTTCTGCTTTATCCCTCTTTCTTTGGACAAATCAAGCCTTTGTCCAACAGGTATAACTGAAATATGATGGTACACTTGGCAAGAACTTGACATCTGACCATGGATTATGGCTTCCAGCTCTGAGACTGAGGAAAGACTAAAAGGAATGAAAGTTTCAACCAATTCATCAGACTTCTCTTGACCTTGTCACAAAATGGTTCTAATATTCCTTTTCAGCAAAGAGCATGTATTAATCCTCAATCCAGAGATATAATCTTTGGAGATCTAGTTCACCCTCATTGTTTTATCAATCATTTGTCCATTCACTCTATCCTAAAATATATCAAGGATCCATTATTCCAGGGAGATAGCAGAAGTCATACACAACTTTGGAGTCCAGTGACCCATATTAAAAGTCTTCTGTCCCTGTGACCTGTATGAGCCTTGTCCCCAAGAACCTTGGTGGACCTTGGTTTTCTCATCTGTGAAATGAGGGAGATGGAACATGGGATCTCTGGTTCTCAAACTCTTCCAATCCTATGATTTTTACTCTGTGAGTTACCCTTTAAATGAAACTGATGAGAATCCTTCTTAATTTTCAGAGGGATATGGAGGAGGTATCATAGTGCACAGATTCCTGGGTCTAGAGGGAGAAAGACTCATCTTCCTGAGTTCATACTTGATTTCAGACACTCACTAGTTGTGTGATCCTGGGCAAGTCACTTAACCCTATTTGCCCTGATTTCCTCATCTATAAAATGAGGGGGAAAAAACACTCCAGTACCTTTTCCAGAAAACAAAAGCCCAAATGGGGTCACAAAGAGTTGGACTTGATTGAAATGATTGAATATTAATATATACTTTCAAAGACAGCTACATGAAATATTATGGAACAGTATAATGAGGGCTGGATTTGAGCTAAGAAAACCATGAGTTCCAGTCCTGGTTCACTTACTTTTCCCATCTTTGCTCTGGGTTTCAGTTTCCTTATCTGTAAAATGAAGAGGTAGGGCTAGATAGTTCCTGGAGCATCTTTCCACCTACAGGAGCCTTTGGCTACATTGCCCTTTTCCAGCTTTAGGACTAGCCCTCTGGGTGACATCCCTTTTCAGCCAGATTTGGTTTTGACCAGCAGACACCTAGTCCAGAAGTGAGCTCTCATCTCAAGCTTATCCAGATATGTAGGCCAGATTCCCCTCCATCATGGAGGGGATTTAATTCTCATCAGAAGAGAATTTAACACACATAAAGGCTCTCTCCTTAAGGACTACAAACTCCCAGGCCATGTGTTTTCTTTCTTCTTCTTCAGATCTTAAGGTAATTTAAAATAAATTATCTTAAAGTGTTCACATGTGCTTGATAATTGTTTCCCCCATCAGAGTTCTTTCAGGCATATATTTACAAGAAAGTGAAAAAGGTGCTGAATCAGTCGATCTCCTGGCCTCTGTGCCAACACTAGGCTCGTTCTGCTTCATTTCTTTCCTGACAGGGGTTCAGATACCAGCAAATGTCATTTAGAGTGCCCTCTAATGGGAAACTGACAGAAATGGCCATAGGCTGAGCACCTCGTACTTCCTGGGTCCTGGCAACAAGAGGTAGCTGTAGTGCACTCATTGGAAGAGGAGAGAAAGCCCAGCATTGAAAGCTCCTGGAGCTGTCCAGCATATCTGAGACTTATCTAATCCAACCTCTGCCCAAAGAATAAATCTTCTAGATTTCCCCATACACAAAAAAAAAAGTCACCTTGGGTTTTTTTTAAATTATTCTAATGATGAGATACTCATAATCATAACACATCATCTAGTCAGTGTCACTTCTACAGGAAGCCCTTTCTAATCAATTCCCTTCTCCTCTTATTTGGTAGAATAAGGCTTGTGTGCCTGTTTTCTTGTCCTGGTAGATCACAAACCACTGGAGGATTTGTTAGATATATTAACTGTTTAATATAATACCTTACATACAGTAGGTAATTAATGCCTGCTGAAGTCAGATTCTGTTAAAGAATTCCTAAGATTCCTCCAATTAATCTCTCCATCTATTTGTGCATGAAGAACTCCTGGCTGGGGGATGGAAGATGTTCAAAGAAAATACAAACTGTGCAGTTCTAGGATTCAATGATTCCAAGTAGTTATTCTGAAAAGTAGCCCCCTTTCTGAGGAAAACTGTCTGCATGATACCAAAGATCCTCCAATGTCCATTTTGGATGATGTATATTCCCCAGATTTGTAAAATCCTTAAAATTATTTTACTGGTTGTTGGGGAATAGAAAGGAAGAGGGAGAATGAAGAATTTAAGGCAGGTTTTCTTAATATGGGATTAAGCTTTTTTTTGAAAATATTTTAGTATAATTGATTCTCTCTGTAATCCTTTACCATTGTATTTTGTGCAATAAAAAGATGTGAGAAGGCATCCATAGGTTCACTAGATTTCCAAAGGATCTGTGAAACCCAAGAAAAGGTTAAGAAGCTTTAATTTAAAAGGGGAAAGGGAAATAGCCAATCCTATCAATGCTGGAAGTTTGGCAGGTGGATTTCTATTCTTCTAAATAGAAAATTAAATTCAAGAAGGAAAGCAATATGAGAGATGAACTTCTAAATAGCCCTGCTTTATAGCATCTCCTGCACTTTCAATTTGATTCAATCAAGCAGACCACAAATACAATCTGAGTAGCAGCAATAACACATCTTTTAATCTCCCAAATACAGAATAAACAGCAAGGATTTAAAAAAAAAACATCAAAATGCTTGCTCTTGGGAAGTATTTCCAATAAAAGGTTACCAGTGTCCCATGATGATTTACTGTAAGGCTTTAAACTTACTCTTGCACCAGATAACTGCTTTTAAGAAAACAGTGATAACTCATATTTGAGTGTTATTTTTCATAGCTTCAAACTAGTTCATATGCATTTTCTCATTTTATTCTAATAAAAGCCCTGTGAGGTCAAGAGGATGTATGAAAGATGAGGAATCTGAGGCGAAAAAAGGGAAGTCATTTGCCCCAAGATACAGCCAAGAATTGACCTCGATGCTTCTAAGTCCCTTGAATTACTGAATTAGTCATTAGCACACTGCCCCATAGTGCAGTGTTTAATAAATGCTTATTGACCCACTGATTTTTCTTACTTGTTTATATCTTGGTGCCTCTCAGGATAACAAATAAAACTCAAATTTGGGGAAATTTTGATTCAGATTTTGATTTTTCTTTCAAAATCTTGTGTTTGAAGAATAATGTTCTGAGTCCCAACCCAGCAATCGTTATCAAAAACTTTAGGATTCTGATGGTTTCAAATGCAATATTTTTCCTTCTTGTGTTATGTATTCTTTTATGCATTTTGATGCATTCTTGTGCTTTCTTTTTTATGCTGATTGCATGATGGCTCCCTTGGTCCCCCATCTTCCTAATAACCTTTTTTTCAGACCTCCCACAGTACATAAAATGTACATGCATACATAGTATGTTATGATGCAGATCCCATGTAATTTAAGCGTTACATTAATGCTTTAATTAATTAAATTATTTTTATTTTTATAATATAAATTGTATTTATGCATATAAATTAGATTAAATTAAAATTAATTGAGCTTCTTTTTGAAAATATTTTAATATAATTAATTAATTAATGCATTAATTAAGCCTGTGTTACACATTCTTCTTGAATTCAAGATCCATGAGGGCAGGTATTGTTCTTTATCTCCATACTATGTTTCTCTTGGTACCCAATCCAGGACTTTTCACAGTATAGGTTCTTAATAAATATGTGTCCAATTTCTGTCTTGTGCACAAGTTAGGGCATAAACAGAGCAGGGGGACGAGGATCTAGCAGGAAGAGTCTGAATCACACCTGAATGAAAGAATGAGGCCAGGGCTCGGCTCACTTTTTTTTTTTCTCAGGATCTACCACCATTCCTGGTATACAGTAGAAACTGAATAAATATGTGATGATCAAGTGATTATTTTTCTCATAGGCCATAATTATATGTATATATTTTTAGCTGTACATTTATGGTGCTTAATATATGTCCGACAGACCCTCCAATAACACTATCTATGTCAAGTCATAAGGAAACATAAATGCCCCTGAGACAGCATGTACACCATCATTAAATTAACTGCTACATCTCCTGTGTTGTGCTTAGGGCTTAAAGAACTATTATCTTCCCTCTCATTTGTTTCTGACAGCAACAGATATTGTCATCTCATTTTTGTAGCTCAGCAGAATTGAGTGTGACCTTAGCATAGCTGTAGTGAGTGAGGATATTCAACTGTGACAGAGTCACCCCAGAAATCATCCCCAGCAGAACAAGTCGCTGGCCCTGCTACTTTCAAATCTGCTGCCAAACTCAGTTAGAACCCCCCCTCCTGAAAGATGCCGGTTCTGTTTATTAGGGTCATCTATGGAAATCTCCCTGATATGATCTGAATGGCACCAAAGAGTGGAGGCTGCCCTGGCAAGACAGGTGTTGGGAAGACCTTGGGTACAGGTATTCTAACTGGCCCCGGGTACATCAGGTAATCTTTCAATCATGTCTGACCACTTTCTAAGGTTGTTAATTACAACTGGGGTACTGGTCTCCATCTGTGGAGGAGACACCTGCAGTGGAAGTTGTCAGTGACATGAATGACCAGGTCTAGACTCATCCCTACTCTGCGCACGTACGTGTGTGTGTGTGTGTGTGTGTGTGTGTGTTATACACACATATATATAAATATATACAATATATATATTATACCTAAGGATTTATGAATACATCATGGAATATGCAAGATGGAATTGTTAGTATTTTATCCATTAAAACTATAGATGGTCAGAACTTAAAGGAGTTTAGAACAAATGTCTGGTTTTATCAAATAAAACCCAATCAACAGCTTGCTCTAGATCACACAGCAAAAGCAGAACGAGGTGATCTCCTGACTCCTAAGATGGATTTCTGCCGACTGTTACACTTGACCCTCTTTGCTTCCTGTGTATTTTTAATTGATATCTCCACATACTTTTTCATTTCGGATTCTTTGTGACATGGACCTCCTCATTTCAGTGGCTTAAATGCATTTTGAGGGACATTTCCTGGCAACATGACAAATGAATGTTACAATTTCATCTCCACCTCCTAGTGCCTGCTCTGGGACAATGACTCCCCTGGGATTCCCAGAGTGCACACTATAACATGAGACGCTATTTGAACTTTTGATGTTGGCAGGGTCTCTGCACCTGATGAAAAAATACATGCCCGTATTAAAGCAAGCACCAGTCCATCCCCTTTTGATTTCAACTATATATGCATCTTCCTCACCTCCCCCCCCTCCCCAGTAATAGGGGGGAAAAGAGACAAGCCTTGGTTTCTATGGCAACACATCTAATTGGTGGGCTGCAGGTCTCTGTCCAACCATAGGGTGGAGCTAATCTCCCTAAATATGAATCCAAACATTTGAGAAAGGAAGACTCTTTCACAGAGGCCAGGCAAGTCCCGGATTTCCAAATTCAAAGCCAGGCTCAAACAGAGTCAGTGCTGTCTTGGTGGAAAGGGAGAGAGAGAGAGAGACTGAGAGGAAGAGAGAAAGACACAGAGAGAAAAAGACAGAGAGAGAAAGAGAGAGAGAGAGAGAGAGAGAGAGAGAGAGAGAGAGAGAGGAGAGAGAGAGAGAGAGGAAGAGAGAGAGACACAGAGAGAAAAAGACAGAGAGAGAGAGAGAAAGAGAGAGAGAGAGAGAGAGAGAGAGAGAGAGAGAGAGAGAGAGAAGAACCTTAAGCTTTTCCCACACAGACAAGAATTTCAGAGGGAGAAGAACTGAACTCTTGCATCATGCTTATCAGTGTTCCCAAAACTAGAATAAGAAGTAAACAGGTCTGTTTATAGGAGAGAAAACAGACTAAGGAATACAATTTCTAACTGCTTAGTAAAATAACTTGCCCTTAAATATATTAAATATCCTCCCTCAGCCCGGATACTCTGGAGGCACCAATAGAAAATCTGAGAACCATTCAATTTGCATTTTGATCACTGTTGTTGGTACAATGAAAGTCAGAGGTTCCCCCGTGGGACTAAGGTCCTAATGGGAGGCAGAAAGGATTAGGGCATATCCTAGGTTTTGAGTAGGTTTTCGTTTTGCTTGTTATGTTGTAATTGTATTTTAATATGTTTATATGTGTATGTGAGAGAGAGGGGAAGGGAAGAAGGAAGGGAGGGAGGCGGAGAGGGAGGGAGAGAGACACAGAGAGAGAGAGAGAGAAAGAGAAAGATTCAGAGACAGAGACAGAGAGGGAAGGAGAGGGGAAGAGAGAGGAGAAGAGAGAGAGGAAGGAGAGGAAAAAGGAGAGAGATGAGGGTGTCTACATTTGATATAATTATATCAATTTCATCATAGCAGCATGACATAGATCAAAAATATGAAGTAAACTAACGCTTTACATCAATCAGGGTTTATAATTCCCCGGGGGGGAACAGCTATCGTACTAATGTTCTTTGGTCTTAGATTTTCTTTTCTTTTCTTCCCCTTCTCCCCTCCACCCTCATCACGTTCCCGACGTATTTCAATACCAGGTCACGGGTGAATAAGAGCAGAGACTGTTTCCCTCCCTGGGCTCCTTCTGGGTACTCGCGTCTCCACCCCAAAACCCACCGCCTTCCTTTGCTTTCTCGGTAGCAGACTTGCTGCCCACAAGTCTCTCCCAAGGCATTAGCACTCAGGAGCTCCTAAACTAATGCGGGTGAGCATTGGAGATGGCACCTCCAGTCATTAAGTCAGGGAGCCAGGCGCAGAGATGCTGGAGTGAGTTGACACTGCATATTTTAGACGTTGCTGGTGTGCAGTGAGCCCTGGGTAGCAGAGAGGAAATTCAGGGTGTTTGAGTAACAGGAGGCAGGGTGAGATTTGCTTAACAAAACAATTAGGAGATTGTTCTTTTGAACACATCCAGGAGCTGTTCCATTTTTTATAGCGATGAGCTTTCCAAGCAGGGGCTCACCTTGAAAGCGGCAACTTTCCAGGGGCAGAAATCAGCCCGTGGATATGACACAAAAGAGCGGAAGTAATGACAGAATAGAAGATGAGGGCTCTCACTTTCCACCACGTTGGAAAGAATTCATTCCTGTCGCCTCAAATGATGGTATGGCCAAGTCCACACACTGCGGGAGTCCTTCCTGGTTAACCCACTGCAATCTCCCAGAACTGGGCTCTTCTTCCCCAGGAAACCTGTGGCTAGCTGGATGTGACCATGCCAGAAAGGAACACACAGGGAAATGGGGGCAACTCTGCTGTGTAAATGTGGCATCTGCTCACGCTTACTCCCCTCGCCCTGACCCAAGCCCTGAGATAATCCCCTCTCCTTTGCTCTGGGTAAATCTCAGAAAGCACTGGGGCTCTCTGCAGAAGTCAATCATTTATGCCAACTCGTAGACACCTGAACTGCTCCTCGCTCGCCCAGCTTTCGCCACAGCACAGGCCTTGGCAGGGACCCCGAATGGCAAAGGGAACAAGGACGCCTATAGTCTGCTGAGGGGAGTGAGGCTGCTGGGAGGCTGTCCGAAAGGCTCCGAAATGGAGCCAAGTGGGGGAGCAGATTCCTTCTCTGCTCACTGCAACCTCATTTGAGAGGCTGCTGAAGGATGTTGCATCTGCTCAGGCAGGAAAGATGGGAAACAGGGGTGAGGGAGGGCCGGAGCCGGCCTCTTCTCGCAAAAGGAAAAAGCTAGAAAGAATCTATGATTCTTCCTTCTCTCATCCAACTCCCATGGCCATTGCCTGCCAACCTCAGCACCGCCCCGGGTCCCCAAGGCTGAGGAGAGGTTTCCATGGATGTCCCGGGGCACTGACCATGGCCTCCCCCAAGACAGAAGAGAGCTACAGATTAACTCCTTAGGGCTACTTCTCTGTGCCCAAGTTGCCACATCCTAGAGGGGGGCTTGGGATTCATTTTACTATTGCTGCAGGTTCCAGCTCTGTTGCTTTTTCCCTTTGGAGAGGGGAGGAGATCGGGAAAGCCCAGAAGGAGAGGACCTAAGCAAACAATGTTCCATCCGTGTCTCTCCTCCACGATGCTTACTCCATGTCTCCCCCAGCTGTGCCTGTTGGCTTGCCCTCAGAAAGCTCTGCTCTTACTCCAAACCCGGGAAGCTTCTGGCAAGAATTGAAGTCGCACATCCCTACATGGAGAGGCGGCTTCTCTCCCTCTCCCCGCATATCGACCCCCAACTGCCCCAGCAAAACCAAAATAGCCTCCAATTTGGACATCAGAAGCCCCATCTCCCTGCACCAGGCAGGACTTCTTAGGGATACGTCAGTGTGGAGATGGCGTCTTTGAGAGATTAACATCCAGCAATCAAACGACCGGGCAGTAAGAATAGGGGGGAAATGATAAGAAAAAAAAAAACCCTCCCAGAAATCTATGGGAAATTGGACGGGATGGATGCATTTCGGAGAGACCCAGGCTAGGCTAAAGCAAATCTGGGGTCCTTCCCAATCAGAGATTCCACAGTCTGAAAGCGGTTTTACATCACCCTAGAGATAATGAAGCCATTTGTCACTCCAGAGCGACTGTTTGTCCCCTTTGCCCAAAAGCCAGAGGAGAACGGGGACAGGGGAAGCCAGGTAAGAGGGCTGGCCACTGAAAGAGCCACCCCTAAGTGTGGCCGAGTGGGTATCCGCGGGCAAGGAGCCTCCAGCTCCCTCCCGAAGTAGGCTCCGGGGGCCGGCAGCGAACTCACCAGGAGGTGAGCTTCCCGGCCCCAAGATGTGACTCGATTTCGCTGGGAAGGATGCGCCCCTTCTGCCCCGAGAGCCAAGATCAGCCAGGGTAACCTGCTCCCCGTTCCGGAGAGGTTTAACACCAGGATCACTGCCATTTTGGGTCCGGTTTCCCGGTTGGGCAGAGAAGGGAAGGAGAGCAAGGAGCCGTCCTGTGGGGGCTTGGGGCTCCCCACCGTGCAGCTCCAGCTTTTGGGGGGAGCGGGAGGCTATTTGGGGATCGGGGCGGGGATGCCAGGGCACCTGTCTGCCTTTGCCCGGGGCACTGCCGGGGGGCCGGGGCCAGGGCACTGCACGGCGGGCAGAGGATGGGGGTGGGGGGGCAGCGGGTACTCACTGCAGTAGGCGATCAGCAGACTCGCCAGGATCATGAAAGCCCAAAAAGTTGAGGACATGCTCGGCAAGGCGTTGGCATCTTTCCGGCGGCTCCTCTTGGGGGATGGCGCCATTGAAGCCGCTTCTCCGGGGCACAGGGGGTGGGGGAGCCGCGCGTCTCACCAACCGGCGCTCCCCGGGGCCGATCCCGATCGCCTTTCTCCACGTGTAATCCCAAAGAGCCACATCTTCACGCCTGGCCTCCCGCGGCAGAGGCGGCACGGGCACTGGCACGGGCGGTGGCACCGGCGGCGGCGGCGGCGGCGGCGGCAGCCCCGTCACGTCTGGAGGCGCATCGTCGCCCCCTCCGCGCCCGCCCCGCCCCCAAACTGCTGAGGCCGCTCTCTCCGAGGCTCCCCGAGCGGGTCCTCGGACCAGCGGCTCTCCGGCCCCCGGCCCGGGGACGGGAAAAAGGACGGCCCCCCCGCGCGGGCTTCCCCGAGCCGCACCGGCGGGGAGAGGGACGGGGGTGCCGAGGCAGCGGGCCCGGGGGTGGCGGTGGGACCGTAGAGACGCCCCCCCGGGGGCTAGCGGGGGGCAGCTGGAGAAGTTGGCAGGTGGGAGGGCGGCCCCCCGCTGCGGAGGCGCCGGGCTGCTAGGGCTGGGGAGCTCCCGGGGGCTGGCGGAGCGTGCCGGGTTGGGGCGCGGAGGAGCAGGGAGCCCAGGAGCTGGGGAGCCGAGCGCAGCGGCGGCGGGGCCGGGAGCAGCAGCGACACCGGGCCGAGGGGGCGGGGGCGGGCTCCGGGGCTCCTCCCTCCGTTCTGGGTCCGCCCCTCGGCGCGGCTCCGCGGGAGGGGGCCGGAGGATGCTCGGACCCGGCTCCCGGTGGCCCTGTCTCTAGCTTCTTGGCCGCCGCCGGAGCCTGGGCAGGCCAGAAGAAATAGGTCCCCTCCAGGAGCTCTCGAGCCCCCTCCCCGGAGCAGGAGCAGGGATGGGGATGCTGGAAGAGGAGGAAGAGGAGGAGGAGGAGGAGGAGGGACGGGGAGGGGGGGAGGGAGGAGACCAGGCAGCGGGAGCGGAGAGGCGGCCGAGCCTGTGGATGGCGACAGAGACGGTCGCACGCACCGCAGCCCGAGGCTGGACCCAGGAGTTCGGGCCGCCCAGCCCCCTCCCTCCAGGAACGGATTAGCCGGGCGGGGGCGGGGCGCGAGAGCAGGGACGACCTCAAGAATCACTCCCCCCTCCTCATCCTTCCCTCTCTGCTCCGCGCACCCAGGTACTGGAGCTAGCCGATTTGGGGCGAGGGTCGGGTACGGGATGGGGATGGGGGGCAGCAGCAGGGAGAAGCCCCGAGAGGTGCCCCCGTCCCCGAAATGTACTTCCCCATCATTCCCTCCGCCTCTCGAAGAGGAGCTAGTCCAGGTGGGTGCGGGTCTGGCTCGAGGAGATCGGAAAGATGGTATCTAGAGTTGTTCCTAAATACACTGATTTGGAAGGGGGGTTGTTGGCTCTATCTCTATTTCTCTGTCTTCCTTCTCCCAGAATGACAACAATACCCTCCCCCCTTCCATTCTTCTCTTTTTTACAACTATATCAAGATCGCAAAGGCCGGCTTTTCATGCCCATTTTACACAGGAGAACACTGAGGCTTAGAAAAGACAGCAAGCTTGCAGAGAGTCCCAAAGATGGCATTGCAGCATCAGCAGGGCCGAGATGGAGGCCTTCTGGCCTCAACCCCACCATGTTATCCTCTCTGCACCCCAGGCCCAAAGGCAGCCTGCTCCTCTTCCCGATTCTATCAGTTCCATGCTTGTTTGGTTTTCTAACTTCCGGGGCAACAGATCCACCTTACAATCACCAGCTGTCCCCAAACCCCCACCTACCCCACCCCCATTCCCAGCTCCTCCAGCTCCAGAGGGAAGAGGAGGTGATAAATGATGGGGTAGAGAGGAGGTCCATGGAAATGTTGTATGCAAAGCCCGATGCTGGGTGATAATAATAATAATATCAATAATGATAATAATCATGATATTTATAAATGCCCTGTGCTAAGCACTTTTCAGTCATTAACTCATTGCAGCTTCACATCAGCCTTTGAAGATAGGTGCTATTATTATTATGCCTATTTTACAGATGAGGAAACGAAGGCAGGGGTTAAGTCAGAGTCACAATAGCTAGTGTCTGGTTTTGGATCAAAATTCAGGCCTTCCTGACTTCAGGCCTGGTGCTATATTCACAGTGCCACCTAGGACTACACATTGAGGGGAGATGAAATAGGCCCTTAGTGTGCTGAGGATAAACATAAGAGGGGAGAATGATCAATAAATCAATCAATCCCAAAGCATTTATGGGTAAACACCAATCCTGGACTCTGGGGACATAAAGGTAAAAGCAGGTGTAGGACAGACCCCAAAACTGAGTTCTGCTTTAATGAAGAAGAGCACATAGGACTGAGGCTGGGCTGGGGGTAATTCTCTTCTTAGCATCATGATCAGCAAGTGATATTTGAGCCTGGGCCAGAGAGAAAGGGAAGAGTGTAACGTGGTGAAAAGAGGGATGAATGTGGAGTAAGAGAATCTGCATATTTTATTATCTGGGAGACTGTGGATCTTTCAAGAGCTTGGCTGGTCATCTATCAAAGGAAGGGGCCAAAGTAAAGGTCCTTTTTTAACTTAAAGAAGCTAGAAGCATCAAATAGGATGAAAAGACTTGAAGAACATTGTAATCCCAATAAACATCATAACAATATGGCGAATGAACATAAGGAAACCCTGATGGAAAGGAATTGCAAACCTGAGAATGGAACAGAACTTCAGAAAGCATCTCATCCAATTTCACTGGAATAAGAATCTTTCTGTTGTCTCCCTGCTTTCATGCCATGGGGCCTTTGCATTAGCATCTCTAGTGAGTGACATGGAGCTTGGTACAACGGCAGCTAGAGGGCAGCTTGGATACAGAGCTAATCTTGGAGTCGGGAACTCGTAAGTTCAAACTCAGTCTAGGATGTATTGAAATAATATTTATGAGGGGGATCTTAAATCTAGTGGATTTACAAGGATTATAGATTTAGTGAAGTTCAAATGTGGCCTTAGACATTGCCTTGCCAAAAGAAAGAAGAAAGAGAGAAGCAAACAAACAAAGGAAGGAATGGAGGGAGGGAGGGAAGGAGGGAGGGAGAAAGGAAGGAAGGAAGGAAGGAAGGAAGGAAGGAAGGAAGGAAGGAAGGAAGGAAGGAAGGAAGGAAGGAAGGAAGGAAGGAAGGAAGGAAGGAAGGAAGGGAAAAAAACACTGAAATAATATTTGTAAATGGCTTAGTATAGTAGGTGTTTAATAAATGCCAATTGTTGTCACTTCAAGGTGCAATTTTTCTCATTTGGGGTTACAAGTTGTTTGTCCTGTACATCCCAATGGTTACAAGTTGTTCCCTGTGTATAAACCAAACTCTAACTCCTTTGTAACTTGTGTCCATTTAGTTCTAATTGTTCCTTCAGGTTCTTGCATAAAGTCCACACTCACTTTAAGAAAACCTTGAATTCTTGACCTTTGGATTCCATTTTAGATGTTTACTGTGTAAATTTGGACAAGTTCCTTTATTTCTCTAAGCTTCAATTTCCTCATCTTTAAAATGGGAATATCAATAGCACCTAACTCATAGAGGTACTGTGCAGATCAAATGAGACAGGGCATGTAAAATACTTTGCAAGCCTTAAAGCATTTTATAAATGTGAGGTTTTATTATTATTTCTTATTTCTTAAAGACCTCCTTTGAATCAAAGTACTGGAATAATACTTGCTTCTAAATCTGTCACCTCATTTCCCTTTCCCCAGACCTCCTGGTTTCTAAAAACTCCTACCTTCTGTGAGTGCTTTGTAAATCCTATAGTGAAATAGAAATTATTACTGTATGCACATGCCTACTTTCTCATCTCTGTAAGATTTTAATGAGAATAGTCTACATATTTAAAGAGAGACTCCT
Organism: Antechinus flavipes; assembly: GCF_016432865.1. NCBI lineage: Eukaryota > Metazoa > Chordata > Mammalia > Dasyuromorphia > Dasyuridae > Antechinus > Antechinus flavipes. The sequence goes on along the minus strand of NC_067402.1, from coordinate 298,057,035 downwards.
TGATGAATGCAAGGGAAATAAAAAGACTTGTGGATGATTTGCTCCAGCCTATCACACCTCCACAGCCACTGAGCGACAGAGCTGTGCAACCTCCTGCTATGTAAAAGAAAATACGGGACAAGATTCAGTTCTTAAAGTCTCTGCTTGGGTAAAACGTCTGCCATGTCTATTTTAGAACCAGGCACAATTCTATAAAAGATGCTTGTAGGCTATCAGCTCCTTGGCAGCAGAGGGCATTTTATTCTTGTCTTTGCACCCTTAATACCTTGGATAGGGCTTAGCACATTTTTTTTACACTAAATATGTGATTTCATTGGAAAGAAGGAAACAGCAAATCTTAGGAGGTAGTTTTGTTCTCTTATTTTACATCTGAGGAAACTGAGGAAGACAGAGATGACATGATTTGCCCAGGATCATATAGCTCGTAAGAGTCTCTGGCTGGATTTAAGTTCCAGATCCAATGCTCTAGCTACTGCACTGCCATCTAGCGGTCTCATTGCCAGGGAAGTTCCCAAGTCTATTGGCACCTACACTGCAGCTCATGCTGTCTGAGAGGGGGCTTAGAGAGAGAAATTAAACTACTTAGCCCCAGGTAGCTTAGGTCTGTCAATGACTCTCTCTTTCATTCCAGGCTCCAGCCGGTTCCACCCTCTCACCCCATCCGATTTGGGGTTTGTGTGATCATTTTATTTTATAGGATTGCTATTTATTTACCAATACCAACAAAAAGCTTGCCCTTGTGTGGTTATCTATGCCCTTCCCCATTGAAAGTTCATTTCTTTGAGTCATTATAGGCTTTTTTGCCTTTGAGTCATTCTCTCAAAGTACAAATAGCACTGGAAGAAATATGATTCCTAAAATGAGTTGTCTAACTGCTTAGAAGTATACACTTTCAGAAGATGGAAACAATAGCTTCTCTAAGTTATGGGTATAAAATAGTTCTAACATGTTTAGCTCTGCATCTGGTACAGAGTAGCTATTGAATACATGTCTTTTTCTTGTTTTCTTCCCTCCTTCCTTTCCTCTTTTCCTCATTCTGCCCCTCCCTCTCTCTTTTCCTTTTCCCCTTTCTTTCCTCCTTTTCTCCTTACTCTCTTCCTTCTTCCCTTTCTCCATCTCTTCCTCCTTTCCCTCCTTCTCTTCTTTCCTTCTTCCATCCTTTCATTCTTCCTTCCTTCCTCCCTCCCTTCTTCTTTCCCTCACTTCTTTCCTTCTCTTTTCTCTCCTTTTGTCCTTCTTTCCCTTCCTTATTCCCTTTCTTCCTTCCTCTCCCTCCCTCCCTGTTTCCTTCCTTCCTCCCTCCCTTCCTCCCTTCCTTCCTTCCTTCCTTCCTTCCTTCCTCCTTTATTTCCAGATCAATGTGAGTCATAGAAATATAGATTTAGAACTGCAAGAGAGTGTCAAAGTTATTGAATACAAACTCTTCCTTTTATAGCAACAGAGCAAGGGTGGAGCAGAGTGGAGGAAAAACTTGTTTAATTTCATTGTTCTCTGTCTTTCATTTTTGAAGAGGACCAATGATATCACGGTGATTGGATTGGATTGAAGTTGGGCAGAATTGCACTTCACTTTCTCTTTAAGAATCATAAAAATCCAATGACAGGACATAAGTCAGGGTGAGTGATGATGGTCCGGGAGGCAGTGGATGACCTCATTGTCTTTGACACCTGACCAAGCTCTAAGCACTTGCTTCAGCCGCTTTCATGGCCATTGGGAGAAATTATTCTCATCCATCCATTCCACCAAGAAAAGTGTTCATATGCTTGCGAGCTTGAAGAAGACATGCCCCTAATTCACCTGATGGATTTGATCCTGTCACTTACCCCTTAATCTGGTTTAGCCATCTGCCAAGTCAATTTTACTGGGGTGGCCACTGAAAAAGCTATAGCTTCTTGGAGCCACAGGTAAAATGTGCTCCCTAGGTGGGCACCAAAGCTGGAAGAGCAGCCTCGCAAAAGGCTCTCACCAGAGAGTTAATCCTCACTGAACAGTCCATATACCCCCTAAGGTCATACACGTAGTAAACAGCAAAGCTGGGATGTGTGGTTGAACTTATGGTGTTTATCATTTTTATCAATGATTTGAATAAATGCATTGATGTTATTGTCATCAATCTTATAGGTGACAGCAAATTAATAAGGATAAATAACACAAGTGAATGCCAGAGTCAGGATTCAAAAGGATTTTGACAGGCTAGAACTTTGACTTGAATATAACAAGAGGAAATTCAGTAGGAGTAAATTTAAAGTCTTCAATTAAGTATAAAATATTGGCTTCTTTGATGTAAAATGGGCAGAGGAAAGCAGAAATAAAATGTAGTTGTTCTGAAAAAGATCCAATAGTTTTTTGTTTGTTTGTTTGTTTGTTTTTTTGCATTGTGAGCTCTCTCTCTCTCACTCAAAAATAGAATAAAATGACGTTGGCTCCATATGGAGGGACTGAACTTCCAGAAATACAGAGGTGATCAGCCCATGTTCTGCACTGGTCTCCTATTTTTGGCAATATGATGTTCAGTCCTGGGCACCATGATTTGAGAAACATGTTAATTTGGAGTGCCCACAGGAGGACAACCGAGATGGGGAAGGGGTCTGAGTCCTTTAAAGGTCACTTGGAGGAATCGGATATGTTTAGCCAGGAGATGAGAATCAAAAGGAAATAAGAAGTGTCTTGGAGTATTTGAAAGGTTGTCCTGTTAAATAAGGATTAGACTTGCCCTGTTTGAGTTCAGTGGAAGGACCCATGAGCAATGGATAAAAGCTACAAAGAAGCCAATTTTGATTTCATTTTAGGAAACACTCCTTAGCTCTTTCCAAAGGAAGTGGACTGTCCTAGGATATAGGTGTTATTTTCTCTTGGAAACAGATGCGGATAGATTCCTTGATGACTATATTAGTGTGGAGACTCTTTTCACATCCAACTTGGTTGGGAAAAACCACTGAGGCTCTTTCCAAACTCCAAATGCTACAATTCTCTGGATGCTTTTCAGAATAAGTCCATGGATCTCTATACTATACCACTCCACAGCACTGTGGGAAAGTCATTCAATTTTCTTAAATCTCAGTTTCCTCATCTGTAAAAGGATGTTAACATTTAAACAGCTTCGTGGGTTGTGGGGAGAGAAAGAATCTGTGGAAGCTGTATGTCTCAGTATAGAAAACCGTGTTGTCAGAGGAATCGGGCCCAGATTCCCCTCCGATGCTTACTATTTGTGTGGCCTCTTTTTAGTCCCAATTCCCTCATATAAAAATGAGAAGATTGAATTAGGTAGCCCTCCAACATCCCTTCCAGCTCTACATGTGTGATATGGTACTATGAACCTTAAATTACAATTACTGTTATTATAGTTATCTTTGAAGCAAGTTGGGAAGGGATAAATGGGTCTCAGTAGAAATGCCTGGAAGAGGCTGAGAAGAAGATGATAGGAGGAGAGAAAAGAGAATTTTAGCTGCCTCGTAATTGTTCCTTTCATGAAGTGTGCCAACAGAGCAACAGGGCTGGGAACAAGATACTGAGATATGTTCCCCTCCCTCCCCAGACATAACTACTAATAAAAAGACTGTAAGGAGGGGGAGAGGTATTGCATGGGAGCAGGTCTAGTTCTCGATTAGGAAAGTAACTTCCTATTCTAAGTACTATCAGCACTCTAAATTAACTCTCCACTTTTCTGTCATTTCCCCCATGGTCTTACCAACTACTTGCCCTATTGGAGAAATGGTCTTAATTGGTGACTGCCTTTGGTAGATGATCATTTTGGGGGAGAGTACAATCATCATGCTTTTCTCACTCTCTTTTATTTTGGCATCTTTTCCATCACCTCATGAGTTTCCTGGACGCTAAGCACCTACTGGTTTTTCTCTACTCTCTCCAGTCTTAGAACTGTGAAAAATGATGAAACGATTCTGTTATTGTACCTGGATGGGATGTGTCAAAACTACTCCCACTGGTCCAACTCAGTCACAACTTTATAGACCACTGAATCCCACCTTGTCCCTTACATGTGCTGCTTTTCCCATTGGAATATAAATTTTCAGAGGTCAAGGATTGTCTTTGCTTTTGTTTGTATCCTCAATGTTTAGCACAGTAAGTGTGCTAATTGCTTATATAATTGCTAATTAATATCCTTTTTTTTGAGATCTATATATGTATAATTCAGGGATATTAAAAAAAAAACCCATCATCACCTATCCTAGCTGAAGCTGACAAGAACATTATGACATAGAACACAGAATATCAGTTCATAAAAAGACCTTAGGACATGGAATGTCAGAGCTGAGTACGATGTTAAAAATTGTACATAGAATGTCAGCTGTAAGTGATTTTAGAAAATCACTGAGCACCAAGCAGAGCAACGAGTAGGAAGCCGTCCTTACTTTTCCTCAGTTGGACCTCACCAGGCATTTGAGGAAAAAGAGAACAATATAACATAAATCCTTCAACAACCCACACCCTGGCCAGATCTCTTTTCCCTTCCCTCTAACCTTTCTGACAATGCCCCCTCCCTTTTTCTTTTCTTCCAGAATGAATATTAACCTCTCCCCACCCTTACCAGAGGGAATACAGAATGCCAGTTGTCTTGTGACATTTGGGACACTCTCCCTTATTGCAGATATCATGGGTATAAACCTTCCAATCCTCCATCTGTGGGATAAACATGGCTACTCATTGAACTTTGCCGACCAGGGAATTATCAACCATAATGCTTTTAGTAGGATGTTGGACCACAAAGCCTTGCCTTCTCACCTGGACTGTTACCCTCTGGGAGCCCCTCTTCCCCAAATATTGCTCTTTATCCTACTTCTTTGCTCTCTGGACAACCAGGCCTTGCATTGCATCTGCTTTTACCACATCTTGCCATCTTGCTATCTCCACAATTTATTGGGGGTCAATAAGCTCTTTAACTGAGCCCTCCTTTTCATGTTGCTTTCTCCAACAGAATGTTAGCTTCTTGAGAGCGGAGACCATCTTGCTTTTGTATTTATTTATATTTCCATTGGCAGGCACATAACACTTGGCAAATTTTTTTTCAGCCAACAGAGAACTGGATGAGTCTGTAAAACACTGAAAGTTAGGTTCTTGAGGGTTTTTAGACCATAGATCACATGAGGTCAGAGGTAGGAGGGGCCTTAGAATCTGGGATATCAAGCATGGATAGGATCACTGAATGTTGTTCAGATTAATGCCAGAGCTAAGACAGATTTTAGAAATGATCTAGACCTACTTTTCCTTGAAAGATTTATTCCAGAGAGGTAAAGGGGCATGTGGAGACTTAGCAAGATAGAGGCTCTTTGATTTGGCAGAAAACTGAACTCTTTAGCTTAAGCATTCCACCACCACTCTGCTTTCCAAGGTGGCCCCTTTGAGTCCTCCTTGTATCCCTTGAACTCATTATGTCTTATATGTCTTGGACTCTGAATGTTTATAAGTGTATCTATTCTCTCTCCTATCCCCTACCAACATGAATAATTTACTTCTGTTTAATTAAAACAAGCAGACCTCTCCTGGCTTGGGGTCTCAGCAGAAGCAGCATCTTTCTTCTCTTTTAATAGTCCTGGAAAATTATCTCTGCTGTGCCATCCTAGAGTTGAGAGACCAAGGAGGTCATGGGGACAGGACCAGTCTTCACCCAGCCGACCCTTGAATTCCTCTGCTCCCTCCCCTCACCACAAGGAACATCGCATTAGAAGCACAATAGCTCAGATTTCCAGCTCATTTAAAAGTTTAAAAGGCACTTTTCTTGCAACAAGTTGGGTAGGGATAGAGGGGCAATTGTGTATGATGTGTTGGAACTAAACCCAGGAAGATCTAATTTCAGTAACTACTAAACAAAGAACTAGGACCTTGCTGAAGATCTTTGCAGCTGTCACTAACTCTCTGAACCTGTTTACTATTTGCAAAATGAAGAGTTAGACTATAACATTTCTAAGGTCCCTCTTAGCTCTTATATTTTCAAATATATATACTATGATTACTATCTAAAAATGAAAGTTCACCTCTCCAAGTCTCAGTTTCCTCATCTGCCAAATGGGAATAATCAGACCAGTAGTGCCTACTTTTTTGGGCTTATTTCAATCTATGGTATCTGATTTTTGATCATCTCATTTGAAGGTTTCTTGGCAAAGATACTAGAATGGTTTACTATTTCCTTCTCCAGCTCATTCTACAGATGAAGAATTGACACAAATAGCATTAAATGACTTGGCCAGGGTTACACAGCTAAGACGTATCTACCCTGGATTTGAACTCATGAAGATAAATCATTCTGATTCCAACCCCAGTACTCTATCTACTGGGCCACCTGGATGCCCTTAGTTCTCCATCTTTTATATTTTTGTTTGCAACAAATGTTACAGATAACTTAGTACTGTTTAAGGAAATAACTATCCTAGGATCTCCCAGTTATATGGGAGAGTTGGAGGGAGAGCAACAATCCTCAGGTTTTTGCTTGCTTGCATGCATGCTTGACATGTTGTTTTTCTTAGGGTCTCCCATCACTCATGCATATCTGAAATCCCAACACACAAACTTTTCTCCTTCAGCTTATGATTTTGATCCAGCTTAAAGTGCAGACCTTTTCAAGTGCTCCCAAACTACAGTCATTCAAAAAAAGGGACCCATGTTCCCAATGTGAAAATTCTTCCAGGTACATTCTATGTCAGAAATTGTAGAATATTTGTCCCTGCAGAATTCTAGAGCACACTGCTCTGCCATATAATAGAGCTTTCTCTATCAGATCTATAACCACTGGAAAGAGTTCAGCATAAACTATCACCACAGGAAAAACAAAGTGGATGAAGAATGCCTGCTGTGTAGACTTGCATAGAGTATCAATACAGCTGGTCCATCAGGATAGATATCTTGAAAAGACACTGAGAGAGTTCAGAGACATGGACCCAGAACTGAATGAAAAGGAGGATGTTCTAATTCTTTGAGAAAACTTGAGCATCAATTCTTATGATTCTAAACTTCCTTCTGAAACAAAGATTTATCTATCAGTGTCATAATTTATAAGTCATTGGATACCAGGAACAACTCTCTTTGGAAGGATTTTTTGTTTTGTTTTGTTTTTTATCGACACGATCTCTTTTCTTTTTCATCCCATGCAACAGATGTCAGTGAATAAGTTATGGCGATTTTCCTTGTGGTCATTCTGCTTTGATTCACCACCAGCAGCACAAGGCAAAGTGACCACATATCTCATGAAATGATGTTTCTTGTTGCTTTTGGACACATAATGAAGGCAAGTCAGCCAACTCCTTTATTTGCCTCTCCAGGGAGAACCTGTGAACCATTCTTTCACTTAGCTTTATGTCTTCAGGTTTAATTTACAGCAGGAATGTCAATATTGATGCAGCTCAATTCCTCTGTAGTATGTCAACCAATTCACTATTGGACTAAGATTTCACATTTGGAGCACCAACCATTAAATTAATGTTTATAGATGGTTTGAAATGTGCAATTCTTAGAACCATTTTCAGCTATTTTATCTACTTTACCATGGAAGCAAAAGGGGTAGCACAAGACTGAAGTCCCTTTTGTAATTTTATCAGTCCTTGTAGATAAAGAACTGGATATATCAGGGAGAACTGAGTTAAAATCCTGATTCTGAGCCTTACTAGCTGTGTAACTCTGGATAAGAGTCTTTACTTTCTGCCTGATCCAGTTTCTCATTTGTAAAATGGGAATGATAATAGCACCTGCTTCTCGGGGTTATTGTGGCAATAAAATGAGCCAGTGCCTGGCACATAGTAGGTGCTTAATAAATGCATTTCTCCCCCAGTGGCAAACTTGTTGGCGAAAAACTTCTTTCTTAGTTGGGTTGACATAGTTGTTTGAAGAGCAGATTTGATCTGCCCCTTGGACTATTCACATGACAATCTAATTTAGGAAAAAATGGTCCCCAAAGTCTTAGTATACAAAGGCTTTTGGCATGCAGGGTCACCTTCCTACCACCAGGAGGCATCAGAGATGGACTTTTGTGGACCTCCTGGGTGCTGCCTTTATTGATGAAGCTCTATATCACATTTTGTTTGTTTTGTTTTTTTTTGAGATGGGTACGAGAAGGAGGTGAGGCTGGTATATTGCACCGCTAATACATTTTGGTCTTTCAGTCCACTCAAATTGGCAGATCTTTTCATTCTGTCTATTGGACTTCTCCCTCTTTGGATTGTGAAGCTAATTTTTTGAAGAAAGATTTTTTTTTTAATTTGATCTTGATAAATTTCATTTTATTATTTCAAATCATTGTTCTGACCTTATATCTTTTATGAATTGTGACTCCATCATGCTCAATGTTGGTTACCTCTCCAAGCTTGGAGAGCAAATTTGGTTAGCACCCCATTGGTGCCTCTAAGTCATGGGTAAAGACAGTAAATAATCATAATTAGCATTTATCTGGTGCTTTGATGTTGGCAAAGTGCTTTACACATGTTCTCTCATTTGAACCTCACAACATGCTGCAAAGTAATTACACATTTTGTAGACAAGGAAACTAAAGCAGAAATTAATAAAATGACTTGCACAGGGTAACATAGATAATAAATATCGAAAACAGGATTTTCACTCAGGTCTTCCTGACTCCAGACCTCATCTCAGTACCATTGGGAATATTTATTTGTTGGTTTAATTATGGTAAATAGGTTTCAGACAAGCAGAGTTCTCTTGTTTTTCCTTTCTAGATAATATCATGCAATGATAACTCTGAGTGTTAGCCATTCAGCTGCTTCTGAATCTGCCTAACTTGTTGTCAATCAACATTCCCTATTGTTTCACACAAGAACAGCATGTGAGGCTATTTCATGCTTTGCTGGAAGTCAGATTTGTCTTATCTTATAGAGTAATCCTGTCCTCCCCCCCCCCCCAAAAAAAAAAAAGAAAAGAAAAGAAAAGAAATTAGGTTAGATCTGGAATGGTCTCTTTTTGACTAACTTATGCTGGATCTTTTAAATCAATGCATCCCTCTCTAATTATTTTCAATTCATCCTCATAAATATTGTAGCACTTGCCACAACCTAAGTCTACATCACCAGTTTCTAACACAAAAACGTCATTGTCTTTTCTTTAAAAAAAAATCAGACTCCCCTCCTTTGGACGAGGCTCCATTTTCAGAGATCTTCCCCAAACTACCTAACAGCAGAAGCTCAGCAATCACATTCAGCAGTTCTTTCATTAACTTGGGATGGAGTCCATCTGAGTCTGGTGATCTGAACGCATTGAAGGCAGTTAAGTGGACTCTTGCCATATCTTCCCTCATAATGGGCTCCAATTCCATGCTAACACTGGGTTTTCTCTTTCTCAGTCAGATAAAGTTTTCCTTCACAGAGAAAGAGGGAACAAAAATGGCATTGTAGTAGTACCTGCACTCATCAACCCTTGACTACTTTGCACTTGATATCATTTTCCCCTGTGCTACAATTACTTGGATCTGTCTCCAGTCCTCCCTACCTCATAATCCCTGCAGGAAAAGGACTGATGACTCTGCCTTTTTATATCCCTAGCACCTGGGACCTTGGACTGGGTAGCTACCTAATACACATTTGCCAAATTGAATGAGAATCATACAGTGCAAAAGTAGGATCAGCAGGTGGAAATTGGAGCCCAGTAGCATTTTCTGCTAAATAAGAATGAACATCCTGATCATTACATCCATTGGTTCACAAATGGAAAGGGCTACTTCTTTATGTAGTGAACTTCCCGTCATTATAGATGGTTAAACAAAGGTTAGGATACTCTTTGTCAGGCATATGAAAGGAGATTATTGCTCGGGTGTGAGTTGGCCTAAATAGTTCCTGGGCTCCATTTCAGCTCAAAGATTCTGTGATATTTCTTCTATATGAGTGGGAAGGGCAAGGGTGACATTCTTAATCTGAATCTTACCATAGTATATTAGCTCCTTTGGGTTTTAGCTTTAAAACAGTAGATAACAGGAGGTCACATTTCTTCTGGCCTTTTCTCTTTCTTCCCCTTATTTTACCAACCACCCAAGAAGCCTAAATCTGAAATCTTTCCATTATAGTGGGTGTTGTGCTCCTAACCCAAAGTACTATGGGATTTCTTGGAAGGAAAACTGTTTAGATCATTTAATGGCAGAGCTGGGAAGGAACTCCAAAGGAGCTTAGAATAAAAAATTTCAAAGCTGAAAAGGACCTTACCACACAAAAAGTTAAACCTGGGAGGGACTCTAGAACAAGAAACAGCTTAATTTTAAGGGATCTTAGAACAGAGAATGTCAGAACTGGGAAAGCTTTAGAACAGCTAGTAGAGTCTATCTTTGAACAGATAATGGCCAAAAAGTAAGGATTTTAGAACTTGGAATATAGAGTATTTAAAGTTGACGTCACCTTAGCAATTAAGAAGACCTGCATGATCACTTTCCAAAGAAGGTGATAAGCCCTAAGGAGGAAAACAAATATTAGTTAAATGACTGGAAGTGGTCCAGAATTGGGATCCACCTACTTCTAATTGTTTAAAGGTTATAGCCCACTTAATTCCAGAACCTTCAGGACACTAGGGCCCAGAACCAAGCTCCTTCCATACCTCTTCCTTGGCTATGACTGGAACCAATCCCTTACCATATCACATCATTCAGGCCTCACTAATCCAACAGTCTGGCACTACTGTGAGTTCTAGGGAGACTTTGGCCGTCTCTAATTGGATTACACATATATAACAGATTAAAAAACACAGCAGAGTCACACCACCATGAAGACATGGTGAATTCATAGCCTGCAGACTGGAAGACAATCTCTATACAATCTGCTTTGGTTCTCGGACTTTGGGGCTGAAAGATTTATCAGCTACATTTTTCTGGGGAGCTGTCTTGTGAATTATCGTGCAATTAAGATGCTAATGGCTGTTTATAGAACCTTCTCCATCCAACTGCTTTCTGAATAACAAGAAATGTCCCTTTTCTTACTGGCTGAGAATAGCATCCAAGGCAGAATCCTTCATTAAATCAATGTGTTTAGATTGTAGGATTTTTTTTCCTTCACTAAAAAGGAATTCCCTGATGCTCATTATTTTCTGTTATTGTGTGAATGCATCCTCATGCATTTTTCTCCTCCCAGCCCCAATTTCCTTTGTGAAGACAAGAAACACCTTAATTCCCTCTCAGTGCCTTGGAGGATTCCCTTGGAGAACTACTACTTAATCAACTTCTTTAATAAAAAGAAAGTCATGGGGGCCTCATTCAGAAAAGCCTCCCTTGGACTTGTAAGGGCATGGAAATATTTTACTAGGCAACATCATGCGCTCTTCCAGAAAACCAACTTTTGGCACCATCTCCCTGCCTCCACTACTGGTCAAAAGTCATGGAAATCAAAGAGAGTGAAGCTCAAAGGGATCTTGGAACACAGAACATAGAATGTAGACTAGCAAGAAAAGCATCTTTCATTTTATAAGTAGGAAAACTGGGGCCTTAAGTGCTTAAAGTGACTGCCCCCAAAGTCACAAGTTAGGGAAAGTCTATGGACTATACCTTAGAGGGTGACCAGGATGATGAGAGGACCAGAAGACAGGATACATGAAGACTGAATGAAGAAGATATTTAGATTGGGATAAAGGAGGCAAATATTAGAGGATTCTCAGGAGAAATAGAGATAAGACTCTCCCTCCATGACTCCTGTGGGCAGCAAATGGGAAGAAATTGCAAATGGACCAATTTAGGCTGATGTCAGGAGAAAAGAATCCCAGAGAACAAAAGACTGACTAGGCTGGTAGTGCTCAGGACTCATTATAAGGATTTAAGTGGAGATTGGAGTCATTTTTCAGGAAATATTAAAGGTATGGATTAGGAAACCAGTAATAACCACAGCAACTATCACTTTCCCAAAGGAAAGTACTCAAACTCCCTCATTCCCAATGCCATTTTCATTGCATTATAAAATGGAAAATTAGTCTGTTTTTTTTCCCTTTGTAGCCTGGAAAACAAATGTATTGTTAAGAGAGGACTTCCCCGGCTTCATTTTTTGTATCTTCCTCTCACTTATCACTCTCTGTTCTCCTTTCCCACCTTCTTCCAAGCTGCTGCCTACTTCAAGAATCTTAGCATCAATTTTCTCAGTCTCAAGTCCCATAGTGTGTGTGTCCTCCCATCTGCCTGTCTCTTCACAAGGGATGGTCATAACATATTCATGTGGCCCCGACAAATGAATCTGTAAGAAGGGCTGAGACCTCTAGATGTAAGCTCACAATCCCCAGATATGCAATCACTCTGATCCTTCCTTCTTGGTTCATTATCAAGGCAGGGAATTTAGAGAGGAATACTTGATACCTTCCATTTTCATTCTTCCTCCTGTTATCTTTCCTCTCCTCCAAGGCTATCTTTGATATTATCTATTTTTCCAGATAAAAATATTAGAAGTATGAGTTCATCTCTGTTTGCTGAAAATTTTCTCATCCTTCAAGCCTAAGGGAAATTGTTGCCTCGTCCAAAAAGCCATCTCTGGATGATCCAAGGTAACAGAGTTCACCTCATGTCAAGATATCCTGGAGCCCTCAATCTGGGTCATTCCTTGGCCTCCATGACCTTCAACTTCCCATCCTTTCTCTCTCTATGCAAGTTGTATCCCTAATCATATTAGACAATAAAGAAGGAAGAGGAGGTCCTACCCTATCTTGCAATTGTACAACTCCCAAGTTTAGACTGTTTCTGACATAAATAAAGTTCTTAACCAAGGTCCTTTCCATGTCTTCCATGACTTCATGAGTTAAATTCAAACTCCTTCTTTATCATTCAAGGTTCTCTCCAATCATATTCTACTTTATCTTCCTCCTAACATCTCATACTCTTTTTTTTTCCATCTTGGAGTACTTTTCACCTCTTCTCGGATTATTAAATTCTTCCAACTATAATTGAAATGCCAATGTTTACATACATGGACAACTAGGTGGTGCAGTTGTTGGGCCTGCAGTCAAAAGCTTCATTCTCCTGAGTTCTAAACTGGCCTCAGAACACGTACTAGTATGTAATCCTGGATAAATCACTTAACCATTTGCTTCAGTTTCCTCATCTTAAAATAAGCTAGAGAAGGAAGTGGTAAATCCCTCCAGTGTCTCTATCTAGAAAACCCCAAATAAGACTCAGAAGGTTGGACACAACTGAAACAATTGAACAGTAAGTGAACAGTGTTTCCAATAAGAAAGGTGAGAATCCCATTGCTATGCAGCTTTGGCATTCCACACAGGGAGTTTACTGGGTTCAGTTATGAAAATCTTATATTAGGAAAGATGTCAAATTGGAGAATATCTAGAGGTGAGCAGACAGGGTAGTGAAGGGAGTGGACATTGTGTTAAGAGAAATGAAAAACAGAATCAAAGATGGTGTACCTGGAAAAGAGAAAACTTAAGAGTATGGACATGCATTCTCAACAAAAACCCACCTGACAATATTCATTCTCTCTCATTCTTCTCCATGTTTCATTCTGGATTCTCTCTGCTCCACTGAATAGTCCTATTCATCCTGGAAACTCATCTCAACCTTGGTTTCTTCTCCATGCCCCAGCAGCAGGTACATTCTTCATTTGACATCATCCCCCTTTTCAGTTCCCTTTTATGGGCAGCTTTCCCCTAGAGATTGCTTTCCTTCTGTTTGTATTTTTCCAGCAGTTAGCACAGAGCTTGGCACATGGGAAGCACTTAATAAATACTTGGTCAATTGACAGGAGCAAGAGGTGTTTGTAATATCACGTCTTCCTCTGTATATCTTCTAACAATGAGCTCCAAATTAGGAGCTTGGGATCACTAGAGCAGATCACCATTTCTAGGGATGCCTCTGGGGGGTAATTCCTGCTTCAGGTAAGAATGAGATTAGTTGACCTCCAAGGACATAAATCAAAGATTTGCAGATTCTATGATGTTTGGAAGGTTATTAAAGCTATTAGACTGGTGCTAGAGGCCACCTGATGCTGGGAAAACAAATTGCATTTGGAGGAAGAGGAAATGAGTTCCAATCCCAGTTTTGCTACTAATTAATCTGTTTGATTGAGAATAAACTGCTTCCTAAATCTCTTTGGCCTTTGTTAACTCATCTGTACAATGAAAGTGTTCGACCCAGTGAACGATCCCTAAGGTTCATTCCTGCTCTATTTCAATTGTGAACATAAAATGATACTAATTATTGTCCTTGGCTTCAGAAATTATACCAATATTCACTGAACAAGAAAATGACCCAGAACATCTCAGAACCTGTGCGTCCCTATACCTTGTGGTGCTGAGTTCAGCTGCTTTTTGACAACCCCCCAACAATCCATTACGAGCTTCTTGTAACAATGGCAGGGATGTCTTTCCTCAAAGAACATTCGGGAGGAAACTTCGGGGGCTCAGTGACAGATCATCAGTGGCTAGCCAAGCACACTGAGCCGGAAGATATTTAATCCTGAACGCTAATAGAATTCAATGCTCATTATTCACTAGCTGGCACAGGATCCGGCCCGGGGTCCTTATTAAGAGCATGTTTACGCCATGTAACGAGATGAACAGCACCTATTTCTGACCTGAATGCTCAGAAAAGGTTGGGGCAGGTAATGTTCAACATCTTACTAATTTGATTTAGAAAGATGGTTATGCCGTGGCCAATGGGATTATCCAGAGGGCTTGGATGGAAATGAATAAAAGGGTCTTCCTTCAACTATTAAAATCATGTTTCCCACTCTCCACTGGGAACACACATTGCTGGAATTATCTAGTAATGGCTCCTTATTGTCTCCTTCCTCTCCATATCAGGACCCAAGGTCTCTCATGACATTGAAGATTGAATCTGCTCCTACTCTAATTTTCTGGCTTTCATTTATCGTCAAGAGCTGCCAGTCTCCATTTGCCATGTCTTAAATATATGTTATGCTTTTCTACCTCTATACCCCCCAGTACATTTAACTCAATTTAATTCAGTACATATTTATTAAGTATCTACTGTCAATCAACAATCACTTATTAATCATCAATTATACAGCATTATAATTCTTAAAGATTGCAAAAAACAAACTATCCCTATTTTGGCAGTCCAAACAAAGAGCAGTTGGCCAAAGTCACTCTTACCTCTCAATGGTTCCACTAACCTGGTTTATTTTCAGTTTCCCTACCTCCATACCTTTCTCATTCTTGAAATGATTTCTCTTCTGGTCACCTCTTGAAACTTTTTTTTTAATGTCTTTAATTTTCTAGAATACGATGTATCTCTATAGTAATAGTTAGGTCCAGAGAAGTGGGATATTAATGAGCATCTTTTCCCCTATTACTCCCCCCACAGTGTCTAGTGATGTACACAGTGCTGTGTACATTAAAGATGCTCAGTAGAAGCTTCTGGGTTGATCACAAAATGTCATCCCTCACCTTTTACATTTTAAAAGAGCTTTACAAATTACACTTTTACAAATGTTAATTAGCATTACAAAGCATTTCCATACACATGACCTCATTGAATCTTCATGTTTGGAAAAAAAATTCTGGCATTGAGTCATCATTTAATATTTTATAACTTCAATTTACCTACTGGATCTGTCCTATGGGGTCAAGTAGAACAAGTCTAGTACCTTTCACATTAAGCCTTTTCTTCTCAGGTCCACTAACCAGTCTTTGGTCCCCTCACAACCTTTGTTACCCAACTTGGGAAAGAATCTTGATTCTTAACATCTTTCTTAAGTGCACCCAGAGAATTAACGTGTATCCCAAAGGTGCAAATATTGTTGTGCTTGAGTGGCATCTGTCGTAATAGTAAAACAACATGATTTACATCTTGGTGATAAGTGATAATCAGTCATCAGCTGTTCACTCATAAAAAAGGCTCTTGCCTGCCACACATCAGTAGTGTTATAGGAGCTCACTAAACTTTATGTAGCGTGATCCATAAAGGTGACAACTTGAAGATTCTGGATGCAGGGACTTCTATCCCTCAACAATTTTCAAAATGGGAGGTATTGGCCAGACCTCAAAAAAGTTTCATGCTCAAAAAGTTATCAAACTGCGCACATCCTTTGACCCAGCAGTGTTACTACTGGGCTTGTATCCCAAAGAGATCTTAAAGAAGGGAAAGGGACCTGTATGTGCATGAATGTTTGTGGCAACCTCTTTGTAGTGGCCAAAAACTGGAAACTGAGCGGATGCCCATCAATTGGAAAATGGCTGAATAAATTGTGGTATATGGATGTTATAGAATATTATTGTTCTGTAAGAAATGACCAGCAGGATGATTTCAGAAAGGCCTGGAGAGACTTACACGAACTGATGTTGAGTGAAATGAGAAGGACCAGGAGATCATTATATACTTCAACAACAATACTATATGATGATCAATTCTGATGGACCTGGCCATCTTTAGCAGTGAGATGAACCAAATCAGTTCCAATGGAACAGTAATGAATTGAACCAGCTACACCCAGGGAAAGAACTCTGGGAGATGACTAAGAACCATTACATTGAATTCCCAATCCCTCTACCTATGTCCGCCTGCATTTTTGATTTCCTTTACAGGTTCATTGTACACTATTTCAAAGTCTGATTCTTTTTGTACAGCAAAATAACTGTTGGGACATGTATACATATATTGTATTTAATTTATACTTCAACATATTTAACATGTATTGGTCAACCTGCCATCTGGGGGAAGGGGTGAGGGGAAGGAGGGGAAAAGTTGGAACAAAGTGTTTTGCAGTTGTCACTGTTGAAAAATTACCCATGCATATATCTTGTAAATAAAAAGCTATAATAAAAAATAGAGAAGAAAGTTTCTCAGGATTTTCTAAAGATTCCTTTTTCAATAAACTTCATCCTGGTGTCCTAAAAATATAGAATTTTGTCCAGAGTCACATCCCAAACTTGTACTTCATTCTAGGGACAATATTTGTCATATATGAACTCCAACCAGTGAGTTTATCACTGTTTATCAGCCAATAGATTAACTTATCTTTTACAAAAGGTATTTGTTAAGACAATACCTTAAAGATAATTTCCAGTCAGTCAATAATCATTTATTAAGTACCTATTATGTTCCTTATAAGCATTGGGGATACAAAAGAGTCAAAAGGCAGTCGTTGCTTTAAAGGAGCTCAGAAATCAATGGGAAAGGAGACAACAAGTAAACAAATATGTACAAAGACTAAAGGGAATAAATAAAAATAATTAATGGAGAAAAAATTAAGTAGAGTTGGGAAAGTCTTTCTGTCAAAGTTAGGATTTTAATTGAAATTTAAAGGAAGCCATTAGCTGGAGATGAGGAAGAAGAACATTCCAGTTATGGGCAATATATTTAAATACGAAAGGAAAAAAAAAAAACTTAAAGCTTAGAGATGTAGTGTTTGTTGGGGGAACAGCCAGGAAGCCAGTTTCCTTGAATCAAAGAGTATGTAGTAGAGGTGTCTAGATTATAAAGGACTTTGAATACCAAAAAGATTTTGTATTAAATCCTGGAGCTGATAGGGTGCCACTTTATTTTATTGAAGAGGAATACGACATAGTGAGACCTGAACTTTAGAAAAATCACTGAATGGTGAGTGGATTGGAATGGGGAGAGTTCTAAAGAAGCAAACTCACCAGCAATTCCTGCAATAGTCCGGCCATGAGGTGAAGAGAGCCCACAGCAGCATGGGGTCAGTGTCAAAGGGAGAAAGACGAATATTCAAAGATGCTGCAAAAGTGAAAATGACAGGCCTTGCTAAGTCTATGTTAGGGGAATGAGATGAAAAATAGTGCATAGTCAAGAATGACTGCTGCATTGTGAGCCTGAGAACTAGGAATATGTTTTTTTTTCCTTTTGCATTAGCAGGGAAGGCAGGATAAAGGGGAGGATTTAGGGGAAAAGATGATGAATTCAGTTATGGACATGCTGATCTAAATATTTGTACCATACATCCAGTTCAAGATGTCCAAAAAGTTTTTGGAGATGAGATATTAAATTATAAAATTGGTCTATTGCATAGTTAATAATTAGCCCCAAACATCACCCCTATATTATTTTTTCCCCAGAAAATCCTTGGGAAAGTGAACTCGAAAATACAATGGTAGTAAATTACACATGCATGAATCATGGCAAAGGGGGTAACTCACAACTCTAGTTTATTGGAAAACTCTTTTTGAATCCATAATCAACACTCTTCTCTGATATGAGTTTGTGTTCTTTGAAATTGTTTCCTTCTTTGAGTGACTACCCATCTACATCCATCCATATCTGTGTTTGTTCATGTTTGTCCATGTTGTATCTCTTTGTTTAGCTTTTCCTCCATCTGGTGACCAAGTATTTGGACTCAGTATATGTTTCTGCTCTCTCCCACCAGTCCCTTCTCTCTGATAACATAATTAATGGCAGGGAAAATTTCTCTCAGCTCTTCTCTATTCCCCATTCCTGGACTGACCTCAAATATAGGCATAAACAACTTCTTTAATGAGCTCCTGAATCAAGAATCATTCACTATTCAATTGTTTTGTTCCTGGACTGAATTCAATAACACACTAATTGCTCTTTTAATAATGTAGTTCAAGAAGTATGACTTGATATTCTTACCCAATCACAAGACATTGCTTATGTAGTATCATCTACTTCTCATCTGATTACCAATACTATGATCACTTCTTTTTTCCCCTTTTTTGCACTTAATAGTATTTTTTTCAATTACATTTAAATATAGTTTTCAACATTTCATTTTGTAAGATTTTGACTTCCAATTTTTTTCTCCTCCCTTTCTTCCCTTTTCCCTTCCCAGGATAGCAAGCAATCTAAATAGGTTATACGTGTGCAATCATGTTGAACAAATTTCCATATTAGTCATGTTGCAAAAGAAGAATCAGAACAAAAGGGAAAAAAAATGAGAAAAAAGAAATACAATTAAAGTGAAAATAGTATGCTTCAATCTGCATTCAGACTCCATAGTTTTTTTTTTTTTTTCTGGATGTGAAAGGCATTTTCTATTCAAATTTGAATTGTCTTGCATCCCTGTATTGTTAAGAAGAGCTGTTTTCATTGTTGATCATCACACAATGTTGCTGATACTGTGCGTAACATTTTCCTTGTTCTACTCATTTCACTCAACACTAGTTCTTGTAAATCTTTTCAGGTTTTTCTGAAATCAGCCTGCTCATAATTTCTTATAGAAGAATACTATTCCATTATATTCATATAGCACAACTTCGGCCTTGATTTCAAATTGCTTGTAACCACAAAAAGAACAGCTACAAGTAATTTTGTACATGTGGGTCCTTTCCCTTTTTTAAATGATCTCTTTGGGATACAGACCTAATAGTGATATTGCTGAACCATAGGATATGTACAGTTTGTTTATCTTTTGGGCATAATTCCAAATGGCTCTCCAGAATAATTTGATGAGTTCACAACTCTACCATCAGTGAATTAGTGTCCCAGTTTTCCCACATCCCCTCCCACATTATTTATCATTTTCTTTTTCTGTCACATTAGCCAATTTGATGGGTGTGAAGTGGTACCACAGAGTTGTTTTAATTTGCAAGGGCATTTTTAATAGGACTAGAGACAACTTTAATTTCTTTATCTAGAAACTGTCAATATCCTTTGACCATTTATCAATTGGGGAATGACTCATAATTTTATAAATGTGGCTCAATCTCATGATCATTTTAAAGTGATTTAGTGCATTTCACATATTGTGATAATATTACAGAAAAATTCCTTAATATATATTTACTCCATTAATGGGTTTATTAACCAGAACAAATGTCTCTAAAGGCAAAACCAACCAAACAAACCAAAAAACCCTTTATACTTCAGGTTTCATTCTAAATTACTTCCATGCCTTCCACTGGTACCATGTTTATTCAATGTTGATCTTCCTCACATCAACAAGGTCATCAAAAATGATCTCTTTTGCCTCTAATTTCCTCATAGCACTTGTTTCAGTTTCTTCATTGTGTCTTATATTGTACCTATATGTGCATATTTCATATCCCTACATTAAATTGTAAGCTTCTTGAGGACTGGAACCATTTGCTTTTCATTTTTGCAGTCTGAGAATGATGATTCATCATGTCCCACATATTGTAGCCATTTAATGATTTTTTAAATTATCTACTGAAGTAGATGTCAAATTAAAATTCCCCCATTTGCCTTTCCAAGCCCAACTTCAGAACCTAAACTCATTCAGGTTGTACATTATCCATTACAGTGATGTGGTCAGGGTTAGGGCTAACCATAAATGCATGCTAACTAGACTAACCCTAAATTCATACTCTCAATAAAGTAAAAATCATTTAACTCCCCTGATTCTATACAGAAGGAAGATATTGTACCAGGTCACGTAAAATCTTTCAGCTCGGAAAGTCTAATCGTATAGCACAAATAATACTAACCCTGTTTTATAGACTGAGAAACTGATATTCAAAAAAGTATTGATTTGGCCCACTATAAGCAGCTAGTTAAGAGTCAGAAGCAGGAACCCACAGAACTTCTCTCTCTAAATTGAACCCTCTTTCCATTATGGTTTGTTAGGTCTCATCTTTGAGGCATACATCCCATTTTGGTCAAATTTCTCTTCTAACAGTTTCCCCACATATTCTTTCCCAACTTCTTTACTTCTGCTCATGCTGTTCTTTCCCATTCCCTCATAGTTACTTTCTCTGTTATTCCAGATCCTGCCCAGATTTATCTCCATGCTCTGCACATAACTCTTCCTGATTGTTTTCATCCCTCATATGATCCTCCTCCCTCAGTCTGTCTCTTCTGGTGTTTCTTAAGTAATTTAGCTTGAATGACTCTTTCATGAAGTTACATGATTAACTCTTATCTCCCCAACTAGAATGTACGACTGTTGAGGGTAAAGAACAAGTTTTGTCTTACTTTGTGTCTCCTCCATAGTTTGTGATTGATAAACAATTTTAGACTTTATATTTAATCTATTCCTCCTTAAAATGTGTGTGTGTGTGTGTGTGTGTGTGTGTGTGTGTGTGTGTGTGATGGCCTAATCTTGTCAAAGAAAGTTAGATCAAGGAAACCTACCATTTTGCCTGAAGAATTGAAATTCTATGGGATGCTTAAGCAGACTCACTGTCTAGTAGCAATTGAAGGATGTCAATCATATGGTGATGGTTGGCTTCCTTCATTCTGGTCTGAAGGGTGGCCAGAACTCAGAATCAAGGTTCCTAATGATCTATGAAAATATATAGAGGAATTCCTCAAATGCTGGAAATGTTTTGGTATCTCTCCATCCCCTGTCATCAAAAGAAATTGTCATGGATCTTTGATCTTGATGGGGGCATTCATTTTGCCCTAAGTGGTTACAATCCTGGGATAGAAGGTACCTCCTTAGCCACATAGTAATTACTCTCATTTTACAGAGAAGAAACTGAGACTCAGGATGCTTAGGTGATTTTGTCGAGGACATAAGACATAGTAAGTAGGGCAAGTAAGTAGCAAGAAGTAGGATATTAGATTTAGAACCAGAAAGTAGAGACTCAGATAAGATTAACTGATATAACCACATGATCCTTGATCTAGATCTGGGAAGAACCTAAGAGGCCATGAGATTCAATCTTCTAATTTTACAGAGGAGGAAACTGAGACCCAGAGAGTTTACACAACTAGTCAGATCATAGGATCATAAACTTAGAGTTAAAAGATTTTAATTCTTCCCCCATTCTTTTGTAGAGAGAAAACTGAGACAAAAGGAGTTGAATAAAACAATAGAATTATTGACTTTGAGTTGAGAAAATTGGGAGAGACCTTTAATACAATACTGTCATATTGCAGTTGAGGAAATTGAGGCACAATGAAGTTAAGTGATATGTTTCAGATCTCATAGGCAGTATATGGCAGGGCCAACATTCAAATTCATATCATTGGCATACAGTCAAATGTTTTTTTCCTTGCTATCTGCTGCTTCCTTATTCTTTGCCATTTTTGCCCACAAAATTCTGTAAATCCTCCATAAAGTGTTGCTCAACCCAATAGATATCTTTGTCTGGTACATAGAATGTGAAATTCCAAATCTCCACATGGATCCTTGAGCAGCCTATCTTTTCTGCCTTTCATGGCTGCCTGTTCAGCCTACCTTGTCTTTCAATTATATGTTTGATCATTTTTTATGCCACCTCTTAGTTAGTCAATTCATCACTGGCAAATGGAGAAGTCTTTTTACATGTCTCCTGTGTCTCTCAGCCTTTTATTTTTTTCTATATTTGCAGTTCCTCTGATTTCATGGCCTTCCACAATGTGTAGCAATAAGTACCATTGGAAGACATTCAAAATATAGACTTCAGCAGCAATGCACAGTTCAGACCTTCAAAAATGCCTCTCACTTTCTCCAGTACAATGTATCCTGATCTTCTTGTCTCGGCTCTGGCTTAGAACATTGTCTATCTGCAATATCTGTTTAAAAGCTATGGTCTGATGGACTGACTTAATGCATTGCCCTTCTAACTGGGCAATTCCCATTTTCCCTCACTTGTTTTTTTCCTTTGTGGTTGGCTGGTCTGATCTCTTTGAATAACCATTATTCATATTGTAATAAGCCTGTCAAGGTCTGGGATTTATACAATTAGAATGATGTTGCATAATTTAATTCAATTTTATACCATTAAAGTTATAGAACCCTGTGACTGGTCCTGTACAATAAGTTCCTGTCACATGACCTGGGGACTGAGTTATTGTGAAAGGCCTACAAATCCATGCATACACCATATATTGTCATTTTAGTTTCTGTTTATCTTTAACAAAATATGCAGTGTGGTTGGTTCAATTAATGAACAAATGTACCTTCTGTAGAATGAATAATGAATATGTTTCTTACATATATACATTGCTATTTTTCAAATGTGTGTAACTATCATTGTGATTAATGAAATATAATTTCATTTAAAAAGCATTACTGAATTCATGGGTACTGTTTATCATTACATAGTTTCTCAATGAATAGTATGACTAATATCATATCTATGAAATCTTTTGATATTAAAAAGTGGCCTCATGATCCCTAGATAAGGTAAGCAATTGTTGACAAATAGGAAAAGATCTTAGGAAGTCCAAACCTATCAACAAGGTCTCAAGACTGGGAAATGGCAGGTATCTCTATTGGCGCTCTCCTTGGTACCTCATAATGGCAATGGTTGTGGCTATATGTTGTCTCACAGATAATATTGGCAAATCCTTCCAAACTAAAAGACTGGTTAGTGATGGACTGGGCATTTCCCGTAGGAGAAAAGATTTGGAAATAAGAGTCTCATTTCTAGTTGGGCTGCCTCCCATTTTTCCAATCTTATTTAAAGTGATTTGCTCTCTTGACTCCCCTTGGTGTCCCTGGCTATCCTGAGGGATTTGGGGCAGCTTTTTTTTTTTTACCTGCCAGCCCCCATCAGTCTTGTTCTAGCCGTTGTCAAGGAGCCATTGACAAGCACCACAGTTCCTTTTAGCCACTAAACATGATTAACTTTGACAGCATTACAAAACTTTGACAATTCTCCTGGAAACAGGCTTCCCAGTTTCTCAACATAGAGAGATGCTGTCCCAGGCACATTGCTCATGTGTCAGGCCCCATTACATTGATTTCAGTCAAGCTGGTCAGATAGCTACTTCTCTCTCCCCCTTTTAGGAACTTAACATTGGAAAATGCAAACATTTCAATATACTGAAGGAAAAAAAGAAAATTGCACTTAAAAATAATTTTTTTGTCATGTAGTTTTTAAAGTGTGTATTAAAAAAAAAAAACTTCCCTGATTGTTTTTATTCCTGTCTGAACTTTCTTTTGCTCTATTATGTATACACCTTGCATAATACATATATAAATACAACATATAGTATATGTATATATATACACACACATACATATATATACATACATATCCATACATGTTTACACATGTCACATATATTCATTTATGTGTATAGATTATATATGCATATGATTTATGCATATATTATATGTAATAAATATATATAATAAAAGTTTCATTTCCACTTTTTCCATTGTTCTTTATTTTTTCTCACTTTTCAACAAATCATCTAATCTGTTTCCTTCTCTTTGCCTTCTCCAGCTCTTTCCTTTTTATCAGGCTGTTTCATCTGAGATGCACTCATTTCTGCTTGTCTTCCTAGCTTTCTTCAAAGAGAGAATCAATTACGACTTCCAAAAGGAGACCCTGCCTGATTTCTCTCCCATCTCTCCAATTGTTATGTTCTCACACTTTTGAAATGTTTATGTAGATTTTATTTAATTTATCTGTCTGCATGTTGGTGTATTCTTTCAAGTGCCTTCAGGGAATGTCTTATGTGTCTCTCTGCCTGTATGTCTTCCTGTTTATCTGCTTTGTCTCCTTACCTATCTCCCTGCCCATCTTTTTCTATATCATTCTGTTTCTTTGTTTGTTTTTATGTCTGTGTCCTTTGAATTCAGCTCACTTTTTCAAGTATAAAACATGTAAGACACAAGTTTCTTGAATGGCATTGGTCTCAGGGATTCAGAAAATTTTCTGCATTGGAGGAGGGACTCCCTCCCCAATCAATCAACAACAAATATTTATTAAGGTCCTGTGATGTGCCAGGTGCTAGGTTGGGAAATTACTGTTTGGTGAAATATTGGAATAAGACAGATATAAAAACTTTATGCAAATGAGAATTTGAAGGGGCAGAAGTGCTAGTAGGGCCTTCAAGAATCAAATAATCACTTTTTGCTGGGGGTATTAGAAAGATGTCATAGAGAGAGGGGCAACTGAACTTTTCATTTGTGCTTGACTTGTCCATTTTTCTTGAAGCTACTTTCTGCTTTTCTAAGGAATATTTTTTTAATGTATCCTCCCTATAAGAGTCAACAGGAAGAGAAAAAAATAGAAGATCAAGATAAATAGTTTTGTTGCTGATCAGTAAAAGGTTCTAAAATAGACAAATATTATCTATGCTTTCCAAAATTTACAATTAATTGCCATTTTTGTACTGCTGAAGTTGTCAAAGAATTTGATTACTATTCTCAATTATACACTTTGCAAATCATAAAGAAAGTACAAGTGACATTTCTAATTGCTGATCTAAGAATCTGCTTCCCAAAATAGATACCAGAGACAAAAATAAGTGAGATGGATAACGATATTTCATCTCACAATGTTGAACAACTATCGTGGAATTAATTACCAGTGCACAGTGAGGGCGGGTTTCCAAAGGAAACTTGGATCAGAGGTCATAGACGTTATCCATGGTGGTATACGCCTCTTTCCTTTTGTTGGACTCTCTGGGTCACCTTCTTTTATTTCTACTGTAATTACAGCAAAAGAATACTTCTACATTAACCAGAAAATAAACTCATGGAGG
The DNA here is from genome assembly GCF_016432865.1 of Antechinus flavipes. NCBI lineage: Eukaryota > Metazoa > Chordata > Mammalia > Dasyuromorphia > Dasyuridae > Antechinus > Antechinus flavipes. The sequence goes on along the minus strand of NC_067402.1, from coordinate 298,031,792 downwards.
AATAAGGATTAGCTTGTCCATTGTCAGCTCTTATATTTGCCTAAGTGTTTTGTTGTTGTTGCTGCTGCTGCTTGTTGAATCAAATGCCTCAAAATATGCATGTTACATATAACGTGCATCTTGTAATATATGCATACATGCAAAGTGCATATAAACATATGTGAAATAAACATGTGTATGCCCAGTACAAAGAGAATCACAGTTTTATCCCTGGAGCAAGTTATGAGGGATAAATTCTAGGAAGATGTCAATGTTATAATTATGGAGAGTATTAGCTAAGCAGTGTCCTTCATTGTCAATCAGACCAAATGCAATGGAATTGAACTGAAATTCAATAAAGCAAGCATTTGTTAAGCATATGAAAAACCTCAGTCCCAGTGCTGGAGATAACAAAGATGGACTAGGAAATAGGCTTTCTCTCTAAGAGCTTATAATCTAGTGGTGCAGTGAGTGATAAGATGCAGCCATACAAATAAATGAAATACCCATTAGAAAATGACAGGTACAAAGGAGCATTCTAAGGTGTGCTAAGAAAGTGGAGGAGCTAATTGGTAGGGATTTTTATATGGAAGAGGTGATATCTGAGTGGGTTTCAAAGAAATGAGAAAGAGATGGAAAGATGAGGGTTTTATATGTGTATTGATGTGGTACAAGAGTCCTTTCTGCCAGTGAAGAATTATATCAGCAGAAGTTTGGATTGTGGAGAGAGTGATGAACAAATGGTAGATTCAGTTATTGTAGAACCTTGGAAGGAATAAAAAGTAAAGTAAAGTTTATCCATAACATTCAGTCCAGGATGAGAGACCAGGGAGAGTCCTACTAGAAGACTTGGGCTAACATTTACTAGCAATGACACTTAAAGGATAATTGATCCTTCTTTAATATCTATTCCTTTGGCTATTATCATACATTCAACAAATAAGTCATTAATTGATGACTATGTACTAAGCCCTGGGTCAGGGGATCTCAGAGGCAGTTAAATCACACTTTGTTGGGGGGATCTGGGAAAACTGCATGAAAAGGTATTCTTTATCGTGGGCTTTAAATCGGGAGGCGAAGAAAAAGGAAGGGGTATCAAGGAGGGACAAGGGGAGAGGGAAAGAAGATAGATTTTTATCAATTAAAAAATAAGCTAATAAAAAGAAGAACTATATGAGCAAATACCTGGGGGTAAAAGAATATGTAACATTTCTGGAGAGTGAGCATTGCAATTTTGTGGGAGCATAGGATTCTTGAAGAGAAATACTGGGAGATAGGGTTACAAGAGAAGTTGGTGTCAAGTTTAGGCTGAGAATGGTAAAATTCAGTAATGCTTAATTCTCCCAGAAAAATCTTTGATATTAAAGTTATTTAAAAGATATTTAATTTACTTTAAATCTAGCAATACTCATTTAAGAATTCCTCTCCAAGCTTAAGGCTATTATGGAGAATGGAGTATTTTAGAAAAAAACACAAACAAATCCAGAAGGGTTTCCACAAAAAGAGAAAAATCTGAGAAGGGAGAGATGCCAGATCTGTGTCAGAAGGAAGGAGAGAGAAAGACAGTGAGCAAGCATTTATTAAAAATTATCTTTGTGTTAGGGGTCTATGCTAATTGACAGGGACACAAAGTAAGTTGAAAACTTAGTGCCTGCCTTTGGGAAGTTACATTTTAATGGGGGAGATAATGTGCAATTCATTAAGTATCTATAAGATACTTAGAAAGGAAATGGAAGGTGAGTTCAAAGAGGAAGACACTAGCAGTTGGGGATGGAATAAAGAATTCCTAAATATTTGGATTAAGAAACACATCTCAGAAAGCAGAAAGTGGCACGCTGATGAGAAAGCAACTAAATATACTCTAGAGAAGGATGCTATGATTCCACAGGTGTTTTTATGTGGAACACTATATATTAAGGGTCAGGTAAAGAAAAGGAGTCATGGTAATCAGTTAGCGTGCCCTGACACAAATTTTTGTCAGCCTAATAATAAGAGAGACATCTGCTCTCTCCCCAGGGCTCATATTTAAGATGTGACAGAGAACTCAAGATTTGTCACAGTGAATGGCATTCCATACTGGCACTAATGATACCTCCAGAAGAATCCTATAAAGTATTCTTAAAATTTATGTAATCTTGGGCAAGACACTAAAGACTTTAGGGGAGACTTAACCTGGAAGTATTTCTATCACTGCTTCCAACTGGAGGCAGGTGGTTCAGAAACAAAAGTGGGATTTGGGAAATGAATAGCTTTCTAAGGAGAAGGGAATTTGGATATTTGGACAATGGCGTAAAATTTAGGAATGACAGACTCTTAGCTAGGGATGGAGTGCACCTAATGAAGGCTCATAAAAATGAATTTTCCTGAGAATTTTGCCAGAGTTTTAATCGAAAAGAAATAGAAGGGAGGGGAAAAGAGTGTATGTGTGTGTGTGTGTGTGTGTGTGTGTGTGTGTGTGTATGTGTGTGTCTGTGTGTATGTGTGTGTGTGTATGTTCTCTACAAGATAAAGGCCATGGAGATAGTTGCAAGGTTGGAAGAAAAACAGCAGCAGGAATTATTTGTCTTTAGTGCGGATTCCCTTCTTCAAGATGTGCTATCCCTATTGATGAATGAACAGCACAGATTCATATAAGTTCACTATGTCTAGTGGATTCAGAGCCTCTATCCCTATTTCTCACTGTCTGTTTCCTTGCTAAACTATTCTGCCGTGGTAACCTTTTAAAAGATAATGTCTGGAGAAATCTAAACCAATAAACATTTGAACTCTTGCTCTGGCGCTAGACCATCCTAATTGGTAAATTGTGAATTCTCACATAATCTGAACTGTACAGACCAGTGCCAGACCTTAACTAGATTTTATCTCAACCATCTTCCTATCATACTGTCACATGCTTTCCCTATTTCTCCACCACCTTCATTTCTGGTTCTAGTGCTAGGAACAATAATAAAATTCACATTACTATCATTTCAAAAACAAAACAAAACAAAAAAAAAAAAGACATGACAACTGACTGCCTTGTGCTTATACTCACAGTCTCTGTCATTTCTTAGACCCAAATTCTCTTCCTTAGCCATTTTTTCTATATATATTGTGTCCCTCATTAGAATGTAAGTTTCTGAAGTCTCTCTTTTGTATTGTGATTTTGAGAACTTAGCTTGGCATGTAGTTAATAATTGTTTTTTATTCCCTTCATTCAAGCATGCACTCCCAAATTCACCTAAAACACAATTCAAGAAAGAAAGAAATAACCAAGTGCCAAGATCACAGATGTCTGTACACAAACAAGTGTATTCATCTATGACTAGCAATCAGGATGAGCTGATCTTGGTGAGAGCACATCTCAAGGACTGCAAGAAAGTTGGGATGACATTTGTGGGAGGACACTAACAACCTGGAAAACTTCTAAAGAAAACAAACCAGATGATGGAAACCCTCAATCTTATGGTCTGGGGGCACCAAATGAGGTGATTTAAGCTGAAGAAAAGACTCGAGGAGTTGGAGGGGAATCAAAATTATCTTCAAGTATTTCAAGGGTTGTCATAAGGAAGAGCAAAGTTAGTCTCATTCAACTTCATTCTGGAAAGCAGGAGGAATGATTGGAAGTTACCTAAACAGCAAAACTAATAGCAACCTCCTCGATAACAACAACAATGGCCACAGCACCCTTTGTAGCAATGAAAGCCCTCCAAAAGTGGCCTTTTGAAGTTGTGAACTCTCCTTCATTGGAGATCTCCCAGTAAAGGCTTGATGAGCATTTGTCAGGGATGATGTTAGAATGGAAACTCCTATCCAATATGAATCAGAGCAGGTGGCTATTGAGATTTCTTCTAACTCCGAAATTCTATGAAATACAAATCAGCACATGATGCATGGCCTCTGAGAGGATTGGGAAACAAATCCATTTAGCATGTTTCCCAACTGGGAGAGCTTTAATCTTTTCAATGCATGTAAACAAATGGATTGGGACATCATTCCCTGAACAGGAGGAGAAAGGAAAGAGTTCCAGAGCATCCACAGCCTCTCTTGCCCTCATTTTATTTATGGATATCAATAAGCCTAGATCAGACCTGTTATTAAAAATTAGAAATCCAACTTAATCATTTATGTTGTTCTGACTCACATTCAAGAGATTTTCATGATTATTCATTAATTTTAAGGCATATTTTTCAAATTTCCATGTTAAAAATGTATGAATAATTATGCTTTAAAATTTTTTTAATCAAACATCAAGTTAACAAATACTATATAAGTGAACATTCCAGAATGCCCAGGCAAATAAAAGGGGCAAGAGCTTGCCTTGCTATCCCTTATTACAATGTATTTGTTGCCCCCTCCTAGAAGACTTTATTTTCTCTTGGAAAGAAAGTCACGATATGAATCCAGAGAAAGGAGTCATAGACCACTACACTTAAAAGGCATTTTAAAACACAGAGTGCAGGATGTGGTAGCTGAAAGAGATCTGGGACCTTGAATGTCAAGTATTCTCTCTGGGGAGAGACCTTAGACCACAGAATGTCAGAGTTGGACAGAGCTAATAGGGCCCTTTGAACAGGGACTATCAGACCTGAGAGGGGCCTGAGAGACCATCAAGGCTGACATTCTTCCTCTTACACATTAAGGACAAAAAAAGAGGGATTTGCTTGAAGTGTCCTACCTGTGAGAGAACATTCCAAATGTGTATTGGTCTAATCAGCCACAGTTGGATGCGTTAACTTGACTGACATAGTGATGTCATTTTGGTCTTCTTCAAGAATGAACAATAACTACTTTAAAAACACAAAAACTCCACAAATAAAAGAGAAAGAACCAACACTCTGCCCTATTCATTTTGACAGTTGTAAGATGCTTTTTCTACAAAAGCAACTCACTTCCCTTTGAGTAACACATCTAGAAGTTAACACAACTGGAAAATAAATAATGTCAAAGTCCTCAAAACTGCTTGTCATGGAATATGATTCATGTGTTGTAGCCAACTGAGAGTCATGGGCATTTTTATTTTCTTTTTCCTAAAAGTATATATTTTTTAATTTTTCAAATAAACAGGCATTTTTTGTCCTTTCTACCTCTTCCTATGCAATATCAAAAAAGAAAGAAAAAAAAACAAAGGAAGAAATGCAAACCCTTCTTATAAACATCATCAAGTAAAGCCAATGCTCATATCACCAACATCTTATTTCTCCATTTTTTATTTCTCTATCAAGAGAAGGGCAAATCATCTTCTTCATTGGTCCTCAGGAATCATGGTTGCTCATGGCAATAATTAGAAAGTCTTCTGTCTTTCAGAACTATTCTTTTTTATAATGTTAGTTTTGTGGTACAAAAATACTCTCTTGGTTTTGCTTGCCTCTCTCTGAACTGGTTCACACAATTCTTCCTAATCCCTCAAAGTCTCCCTTTCCATTTCTGACACCAAGATACTATTCTATTTTGTTTAAATCACATAATTTTCTCAATTATCTCTCCAATCGATGAGCACCCCCTCCGTTTCTATTTCTTTGCCACTTCAAAAAGAACTGCTATAAATGTTTTGTTTGTTTGTTTGTTTGTTTTGCTTGTTTGGTTTTTACATGCTTTCAAAAATCTTGGAACATCAAATTATATTAAAGCTTTTGGTATACTCCATGTAAGACCTTTTCACCTTAGTCAACCAACATTTATTAAGTACCTAGTATGTGCCAGGATTTGTGCTAAGAATTGGCAATACAAATATGAATAAATAGAAAGACAGACTCCACCCTCAAAGAATATACAGTCTAATGAGGGGAAGACAACACTTAAAAGGAAGCTAAAAATAGAGGTAGGGAGGTTCCAAGGAAGGGATGAGAAAGACATCCACAAGCATGCAATACTCAGGTAAGAAGGAATTATAAGACTGTTCTAGGTATTGTCCTTTAATGGAAATTTGGGGACAACCTCATGCTTCTGTCTTCCAAACAGAGTAACAGAGGGTATTGATGAAGTTAGAGTACCTCTCTTTCACTTTGAAAAGAGGCTAACATTTCTGGGGCATCTTGGAAAAGTCCAAGGTACTTATTTGGGGTTGTAGTTTTGTCTGACATCTTTTCTTATCCAGTCATGGATGGAGGCAAGTAAAGAATGTTCACTGATTGGATTTAGATGATTTGGGCTCAAATCCTTGACATTGACTACTGATGTGACCTTGGACAAGTCACTCAAATTTATTGGTTGTCAAGTTCCTCTTTTATTCAATGAGGAGGAGGTTGATGTCTGATATATCTTCTCTGACCACGAGTTGTATGATGTCTATACTGTAGTTTAGATTGGAAACTTCAAGAATAAGTATATTTTGTATTCCCTAATTCACCCCAATCCAAAAGAAGACTTTAATAGGATCAAAGATGTGTGATTCCCTTATTTTGGGGGCTATATCTCCCAAAGTAGATTGCAATCCATCCATACCATTGCAAAAGGTATTATTGAGCTGCTGCAGCTAGCAAAATCCAATCCTCTGGTATTCAAACTGCAGTTCAGCCCCTTGATATCTGGTGATCTTGGGGAGGTGACTTTATTTCTCTTGATCTCAGTTTCCCCATCTATGAAATTAGAGGGTTGTATAGGATGACCTCCAAAGTCACTTTCAGTATAGAATTGAAGATAATATATATACAATCTATGCTAAGATGAGACATTAAAGGAAGTCACTAATGGAGACTGCATAATAATATTAGTTGACACTTGTAATAAACTTTTACAATTTATAGATCCTTGTATATTCCTATGTCTTAGTAGAAAATATAAGAATTATTATCACTACTTTGTAGATGAGGAAACTGAGGTCCCCAAATGGGAAATAATTTGTCAAAGTTGGGAGTAAGTGATAGAGGGAATCTGTGCATACGAACAACTCTATAAAATTTGTTTTATTGGAGTTAGGTCCCATAAGAAGAATGAACTAGATGTAAAAGATAATACAATGATCTGGGGTGTATCAAGAAGAAACAAAGACAGAAGCTTTTCTCTCTTTCCAATGTCTATGATGAAAATAGGCAATATAAAGCCTTGTATAGCCATTCCTCTAAGCAGTTCTACTCAACTGAATTCCTCCTGTTTCAGAACTCTTAACAGCTCCTCTAGTTCAGAAGCCTAGCTCATCTTCAATTCATTAAACATTAAGTAAGTTCCATCTCTCCTGCTCTGCATTTTTCTTCATTTGGCTCTTCGTACCAATTCCATGTTCCCAGACTGTGCACTCATGGAAGACCATGACGTTGACCCATCACTTTCTTTTGTGTTCGCAGAACTCAGCTACCTCACTATTGGCATCTGGGAGAGAGACAGTGATTTTGTGGCAAAAATTCTTAGAGGCAGAATTAACCGATTTGGATTCTGGCTCCAGGTTGACCATGTGATCCTGGTTGAGCTATTTCTAATCTCACTTTTTTCAATTGCAGAAATAGAGGACCATTACCTATCTAGTCTATTCAAAAAGAAGTCTATGAAAGTGCTTAGTCATCATAAAGCCTCACAGATATGTCAATAAATGCAAACTACCTTGAATTGGATAAAATGTAAGAACATTTAGAATAGGGTTTCTTAATTTGGTATTCATAGACATATTTCATGGCATCTGTGAACTTGGATAGTAAAAATATATGTGTTATGTATGTATAAACCTCTTAACTGAAAGTTCGTATTTTCTGCAGATTAAAAAAAAATAACATAATTCTGAGAAGAGGTCCATAAGTTTCAGCCACCTGCCAAAGGATTCTGGCATTGAAGAATACCTAATCTAGAAAAAAGTCTTTCTAAAAATGCCTGGCCTGATCAGAATTGCTGATATCAAGGAAATAAACCTATTTAGCCTAGTCTATCACAGGTTAACAAGTATGACACCAGAGCAGATACAAAGGAGGCTAACTACCTTGAAGAAGAGATTTAAGATATTTAGTTACTTTGAGAGACTTCATCCTGGTGAAGGGAAGGATTGTGGAAAGAGGGAATGGGGATAAACATCAAATATCCAAAGGACTGTCACTCTGGAGACTTTTTCTTCCTTAAAGATGCTATGTAGAGAGGCAGCTAAATGGCACAGTGGATAGAGCACTGGCCCTGAGTCAGGCAAACCTGATTTTAAATCTGGCTTCAGACACTTAAGACTTATTAGCTGGGTGATCCTGAGCAAGTGACTTGACCCCAATTGCCTTGCAAAAAAAAAAAAAAAGAAAGAAAGAAAGAAAGAAAGAAAGAAAAAAGAAAGAAAGAAAGAAAGAAAGAAAGAAAGAAAGAAAGAAAGAAAGATGCTATGTAAACATCACCTTCCACAGGAAGCCTTTCTGATTCCTCCACACACACATACACCCACATATCCAATGCTTCTCTCCCTCCTAAGTCCTTTCTATTGAATTTATTTGAATTATTCTTTCTATTAATTATATAATCACATCTATCTATCTCTCTATCTATCTCCTTATTGTTTCTTTCATTAAAATGTAATCTTGTTGAAACAAGGGTTGTATCATTGAATTTGCATCTCAGTGTTTATCACAGTACCAGACATATAGTAAGTAATTAATAATTGTTGACTGATTGTCTAGCTTCGGCCTTGAGGGATGGACTCGGGAAAATGGGAGAGAAGTAACCATGGATTTGTTCTGAGCTCAAAGTAAGGGAGAGCTTTCAAATAGTGAAAGCTAACCAAAAAAGGATTGGTTTGTTCTGGGTGGGAGCTCTCTGTCATGAGAGGTGTTCAATATAAGGTGGTTGACCCTTATTAGATATGTCATAGAATGAACCAATGCTTCAAAAAAGGGTTGGAATAGCTGACCGCAGAGTTTTCATTCAGTTTTACAATCCTATGAGATGATGGTGAAGTGGATCTACAATTGTAAAGACCTGAGTTCAAATATAGCCTTGAACACTACTAGCTATGTCACCCTGGATAAGTCACTTTACTTATTTCTGATTTTAATTTTCTCATCTGCAAAATGGACAGAGTAATAGGCTATCCCAGACCCAATATGGAGAAAAAAAATGAAAAAATGCAAAAAGCCTAGCAAAACTTGAGGACCAAAAATTCTTGGTCTTATCTATCAATCAGTCCATCATACTTTTGTTCCAAGTCCACCCTGTGCTAAGTGCTGAGGAAACCCAAACCTAACATGACAATAATCTCTGCTTTTCAGGAACTGACAGTTAGCAGGATTCACCATGTGAACATCATACCCATTGTATCTGTAATTTCAGCACTTGACACCATGCTTGGTACATAGTAGGTACTTTATATCTACTTTCAGTCCATGTATACGGTTATGTGAAAAATATAAACCAAATAAATACAAGGTCATTTCCAAAAAAAAAAAAGGTAAAATGCTATTGTTTTTCTTTGGACAAGATGGTGTCAATGGGACCACAGCAAGGGAAAAATGGTTTGTGCCTTCTTAACAAAAACCTTAGCCTATAAATATGGAGGGAAGGGGTATGAGTGGTTCAGCACACCATGCATATGTGTTTTGTCTGTGCCATGTAACATTCATGAGTCGTTAGGTTTAATCTGGAATGTAACGAGTGACTGGCTATTGATTCATGTGTTTTGATGCATTAATGATAATGTTACTAATACATTGCTAGTTTCTCCCAGAAGGAGGATTGAGGTCGTTTTTCATTAAACAAAATAATTTGTTGCATTAGTATGCACGGATGGAGGCCACTGGCAGGGCCAACAACCTTTTAAAAAAATAATATAGTGTGGTAATTCATGAGCTGAAGGCTTGCTTTGAGAATATTCCTCATTCTGACTTAAATGCGTCTTCTGCCCACTCAAACTAAATGTAATTTCCTTTTTTACGACTATTGGTTATTTACATGCAAAAGTTTCACTGAGGCCCCCGCTGCCAAATTGTTCCGGGTCTGTCCCAAGCTGGCTCTGGATTAACTGTGGAGTCCATCGATCATTTTTATCATGCCCATATTTATCAGCCTAATGGAAAAATGAAAGAAAACCAGAAGGATCAAGGGGAAAGGCAACCAGAGCTCCCAGGGGGCTCTCTGCCCATATGGATAGGTAGAAAGGGTCATCTCATGGTTCCTTCAGGTGATTCCCACAAGGGAGCACTGCAAAGTCCAGGAGAATCTTTGCTAAAGAAGTTGGAAATGATTACTGAAAGAGTTAAAAAAAAAAAAAAAAGGGAATCATCAGTCTCTATCTTCTCATTCCTGACTCAAATTCTGCCTTCTCCAGGAAAGCTTTTTCTCCCTGGATTTAAGGGCCATTATTAGAGGCAGTTAGGTAGTACCATGGATAGAGCAGTGGACACAGATTCAGGATGACCTAGGGTACTTTTAATCCATGTGACTCTAGGTAAGTCATTTACTGTCTTCCTCAGTTTCCTCAAGTATAAAATGGGGCTAATAATAGCACCTATCTCTCAGGGTTATTGTGAGGATAATAATAACAATAATAGCATTTATAAAATACTTACTATGTGCTAAGTATTTGATGAATATTATCTCATGTGATTCTCAAAAGATTGATACTCAAGAATAAAATTGTATTTAATTGGATTAGTGCTTAGTCCAGTGCCTAGTGCAGTGTCTGGCCCAGTGCCTAAGTGTACTAAGGTACAGTGTCTGTAATTGCTTCTTCCCTTCCCTTCCTATCCCAATCTAGTTCAGAACTTCCTTTTTTTTTTTTTTTTTGAGGCCATTGGAATTAAGTGACTTGCCCAGGGTCACACAGCTAGGAAGTGTTAAGTGTCTGAGGCCAGATTTGAACTCAGGTCCTCCTGACTTCAGGGCTGGTGCTCTATCCACTGCACCCCCTAGCTATCCCAAAGCTTGCCCACTCTTTAGAGAAATATTAATTCTTAGCAAGGAGTTTAAATCAGATCCCCAGGAAAGTCTATCCATTGGTTCTAATGTTTTGAACTCCTACAACAAAAGTGTTTCTTCTTCTATGAGAGAACCTTTCAGACATGGGAATAGAGGGATTATTCACTCACTCTACTATTTTTAGGGCACATAGATGGTACTGGGGAAAAGTGATCAGGACTCAACTCAAACTTCCCTCTTCCATTGGTGGCCTCTCTGACTTTGGGCTCACATTTTTCATCTGTAATATGAAGACCTCTGGGGTCTCAATTTCTGAATCTATGTTTATACAGAACCTTTTCCTCAGTGGTTGGTCAAACAGAATTTAAATAAGAACATTTATTTGGTGGGGGAGATAAGAAATCTGGAGTTAGACATGAGTGCAATCTTGAAAAATCTCTTAGCCAAAACCCCTCATTTTACAGATGAGGATTCTTAGTCCCAGAATATTCAAGGAAGTGATTTAAGGCCATGTAGATGCTAGAAATCTGAGACAACACTTAAACGAAAGTCTTCTAATTCCAAATCCAGATCACTTTTGAACCCATCAAATAGCCTACCATTGGAACAAAAAAAAAAGGATAAATGGGAAGAAAGGAAAGTTTTTATTAAGTAAATATTTTGAACCAGTCACCAGGCTAAATGTTGGGCATTAAAACACAAGCAAGAAAGACAAATCCTTTTTTCAAGGATTAGGAAGGGAGAAGACAACCTACAAGGGGAAGCCAGAAGTGCATAGTGACATAGTCCAAAATGGCAGACAGTGGCCAAATTGGTTATAAGTAAGCTTAGACAAGAATTCCTTTATCAGAGTCCACATGCCAGGGCAGAGCCTAAATTCTGGTGGAAGGGAGATGAAGAAGCTGGCCATCAACTGATAGGTATTATGTCCCCAAAACATCAGAGAAGCACAGAATGGTTCTTGAGATTATGGAGAAGTTGTCTGGAGGAGACATAAAAGAATCTATTCATTAACCATTATTTATTAAATCTCTTATAGCCAGGTTTTTTGCTAGGATCTGGAGTTACAAATTCAAAAGCAAGACAGTTCCTGCCCTCAAGTTTATTATATCTTAATGGGAAGAAATCACATATTCACAGATAGCTATTGAACATCATAAAAAGAAATACAATTGTATTTGGTGGGAACAGAGAGTAGCACAAGCAACTCAGGCATTCAGGAGATCTATCCCTTTAGGAGATGTCACTTGAGCTAAGCCATGATGTAAGCCAGGATGTGGGAAGCAAGAAAATGAGAAAGCAGTATCTCACAAAAAGAGATACCCAAAGGTCCACAATGAGGGCCAATGAATTATGATATACAGGAAGCAAATAGTAACTCAGGGCATCTGGTTCTTAGAGTAACTTGTTGTCAGCAACAAACTGGAGTTTCTGGGAGGACTGAAGAAGCATCGAGTCTAGTCTCCTTATTTTGGATAAGAAGAAACTGAAACCCACAGAAGGAAAGTGGCTTCTTTCAGGGAAGTTCCTCATGTTGTATTATTTTTCTCAGGGTTTGAAGATTTGGAGCTGGACATAAACAAGGATCATCTAATCTAACTCTCACATATTACAGATGAGGAAACTGAGGCTCAGAGTTTAAAGTGAGCTGTCTCTGCTTCCATCATTAGTATATCTCTGCTTCTCAGCCATTTGACATTGTTTTTCAGATCCCTTCAGGCTACTGTCAGAAGCTTTCTCTTTTTAAATAAGTGTGTCACAGTCAAAGACAAGGCTGTGCTTTCTCCAGAAAATGACACCACTGATTGAGAAGTGAAATGGCTTGATAAAAGGGTTCTTCTCCTTGTGGGATCCTTAGAGATTTGGGGAAGGGGTGGATGACAGGATAGGGCACATGTCAGGAAACATGGCTGGAATCTTTGTGCTGAGCTGCTTTTGGAGGTTCATCAATGTTGTGAGACTCTCCAGGGCCATGTAGGGCAGGGTAAGTCACCAGCAAAAATAGCACTTAGAAATCAGGAGGTGAAGCTGGAACCCAGAGCCCAAGAGATTGGGGAGATCAAGCCATAATCAAGAAAAGTTAAGGTTAGGAAAAGAGAAAACCAAATGAAGATTAAAAAGGCAACGTCCAGAGCACTGAAGGACAGGGCCAGGAGGAGCAGGAACAGCTCCTCAGACCAGACCCACAAGCCTCCAAGGTAGATCACAAACAGGGCTCAGTGGGCATCTGATTGCCCAGCTGTGTAATGTTCTTCTCTAAATTATAATGTTCTCTGGGAGCAGATTACTTGGGGGACTTCTGGAGGCAGCCTTACTTTCAGTCCAGAGTAATAATCACCTCAAATGCAGCCAGGAGTTAAAGTCCAGCTCCTTTATTTTTCTTTCCAAGTATTGTCTTCTTCCTTGGGCCCAGTTAGCTTTCTTAGAGGCCTATCTCTCTCCTTGGTTCCTGCTACTAGTCCTTTGCCTCTGCCAGCTTCAGCCTCTTGTCCTCCCAATGTCTCCAGCCAGCACAAAGGTAGAAATTGGAATGAATCTGACTCCACCTCCAAGAGTGGGCTTTTGTCTTAGTGGGCTCCTCCTTATATATGTTCTCTTAAAGGTGTGAATCTTGTGGAACTCTAATAAGTACTAAGTACATCTAGAGAACTGTTAAGCACCCTGCTAAACAACCATTGTCTCTATCAATTCCACTGACTTAGTACCTTGTAAGAATTCTAACATTTCCTGCTTTCTTTTGATTTAGAACATAAGTGGTCATGACCTCCCTGACTTCTCAAGGAGGTGAGCACCCCCCAAAAAAGGTGATTCCTTCCCTGACTGCTCAAAAAAGGAGTGAAAACACCATAAAAAGGAGGTGATCACACCCTCCCTGACTTCTCAGGAAGGGAGATGAAAACAACAGAGGAAATGGGAAATCAAATCAGATTAGTGGGTTTCTGAAGGGGCTCACTCTTAAAACAGGTATACATAAATCCATCAATATAGGAGGCATTACACATAATTACATAAATTACATAGGCACATAGCAACATAACACAGGCTAGTAGTGGTGTAACAAATTACATGAATCAACATGAGGAATTATACATTCCATAAGTTCTAGAAATAGTCCAAAAGGAATCTATTGTCCATTAGTTCATGAGCCAGGAATCCAATAATTCCTGCAAGCTTTTAAGTCCTGCAATAGTCTCTTCTTCTGTTAGGGAATTCAATGATTCCTGCTGGTTTTCAGGTCCTGCAACAGTCTCATGATCAGCCATGCTCTTTCAGTGTCAGATGTTTCTTAAATCTTCTTTGTTTTGAAGTTTTTCTCCTTTTTTATCTTTCCAAGTACTCATTGCCATCCATCTGTTTCCTTCTCCATCTGTTTCCTTCTCTCTCTGCAGGAATACAAGCAAACCCTCTCTCCCAGACAGTTAACCTATCGAATTCCATCCTATTTACTACTTTTGGGATTTCTCCTCATTACCTGGCAATTATATTGAAGCTGTTTACACTGGACACTGTCCTGTCTGATTGCTTTTCTGTTTGTTGATTGTGTAATTCCTTTCTGCCATGGGATTATTTTTTTGGCTGATTAATCACATCAGAATATTGAACTTCTAAGACTCTTTGGGCATAAATTCTGCTGCTATCATGCCCCACCTAGCTTTTGTATGATATCTTGGAACTGGGCCCTGCCTCTAATTTCCCTGAATCAATCTGCGGCCCAGTGGAAGCCCTTGTGGCATTTTGGACATGGGGTTTGAGGTTTTATCCTCTCACGCTGCCCTCTCGCTCTATCTCTATATCTACATTGGGCTCTCAGATGTCCAATCTTTCCACACTGAAAATATCGCTGACTCTCAAAAAGTCCCTTGCCAAGAGAGACCCTGTCTTCTCATGTTCATCATAGTTTGGGCATAATAAGCATTTGTGCCCACTGTGGCACAACATCTTATGATCTCTTCTAAAAGAGCATCTTTGTGTAGTTCCAGTATAACTCTTCTACAAACCTCATTGGCATTTTCCTTTGCCAGTTGTCTTATCATAATTTTCGTAGCTGCATTTTCTCCAATGGTTCTTGTAATAGCTGTTTGCAAATGTCCCACAAAATCAGCAAAAGTTTCATTGGGACCTTGGTCCTTGATCTTTTCTTGGAAGGGAACCCAAAGCTTTTATAGCCACAGTTGTGATCTGTTCATAAGCTGTTATGGGATAATTAATCTGTTCTGAATTTTCTCCATACTGATCTTCACCAGCTAGTTGGTCATAAGTGATTTGTACATTAATTCCTGTTTGCTTATTGCATCTGGCTTGAATCCTACATAATTCATGATACTCCAAAAGCCACAGTAAGTTTTGTCCAGGTTTTAAACATGTCCTTGCTATGGATTTCCAATCACTAGGGGTTAAAATTTCATAAGCCAAACTATCTAGTAATATCTTAACATAAGACGATGTGCCCCATAAAGAGTGCAACCTTTTTTCAAATCCTTAATTTTTTCCAAATCAAAAGGAGTGTATCTTCTCCTTTTTTGGCTTGAAGAATCAAGCTCTTCAATCATAGAGTATGCATTTATTTTAAAATCAGATATATCCTGTCCTTCTCTCTTAGCCTTGACCAATGCCTTTTGTAATCTTATCATAGGTTGTTTAATAGTGGTTCTATTTGTGTTACTGCTTCTCCCCCTCCTCCTTCTCCCTCCACCCATGAAGGGTTAATTGAGGGAAGTAGGTCAGGGGATGGGAAATGTTCCTCTTGTGGCACTTCACAAGAGGTGAAGTGCCACACTCAGAATTGTACTTAACTCCATTCTTATCTGATTCTTCATCCTTTTCACCTAGTTTAGTTGGCTCCTTCCCCTCCTGTTCTTTCATCTTTTTATTCTAACACTTATATAATTTCTTAAAGCCAGTTGTATTAAATTATATGTATTAAATGTATTTTTGGAAATTGAGTTTGGATTGGAATTGTAGTATTCACCTAGTTGCTCTCCTACTAATTTCCACTCATTTGGATCCAATTCTTTTTCCTTAGAGAACCAAGGAGATGTGTACTGTACAGTTTTTAAAAGATCAATGATCTGCTCCCAAGTTATAATTAAACCTTGATTTTGTATCAGTCTGACCAAGTTTTTGATACATTTTCCTTGAAGAGGAAAAGAAGGTTGTTTTCTAAACATCTGTCCCATTTTAGATGAGATACTACGTTAGCTCTTTAACAAAGTTTCCTTGTTGTACTCACCCTAATTTCTGGGTCGAGGAGACTTTTCCACTGAAATCAGGATCAGAGGCTTTTCCACTGAGATCAGGATTGGAGGCTTTTCCACTGGAATCAGGATTTTTCCTGTCCCACGTTCAGGAGCCAAAATGTAATGTTTTTTTCTAAATTATAATGTTCTTTGGGAGCAGGTTACTGGGGGGGCTTCTGGAGGCAGCCTTAGTTTCCGTTCAGAGTAATAATCATCTCAAATGCAGCCAGGAGTTAAGGTCCAGATCCTTTTTTTTCCCCAAGTATTGTCTCCTTCCTTGGGCCTGGTTAGCTTTCTTAGAGGCCTATCTCTCTCCTTGGTTCCTGTCACTAGTCCTTTCCCTCTGCCAGCTTCAGCCTCTTGTCCTCCCAATGTCTCTAACCAGCACAAAGGTGGAAGTTGGAATAAATCTGACTCTGCCTCTGAGAGTGGGCTTGTGTCTTGAGTGGCCTTGTCTCTTAGTGGGCTCCAGCTGATTTATTAACATGAACTCACTCACAATATGAGAGAAGCAGGTGGGAGGAAGGATCAAGAGAGCCCATTCTGAAATGGCAGTCTTCACTGCTTAGCATTCAGCTCCTACATGATACTTCCATATAGCAAACAAACACATGATTTAGGCACAATCAACTTGGAGAGAAGGTGTGTTACTTGTCTTATATCCCAGCAGCAAGAGGGAGCAGTTGAAACTTTTTGAGAGGTAGGGCTAACATGGTTAGACCTGTACTTTAAGAATATCAATGGGAAAGCTCTGCATTAGTAAACTGATGAGGGGAAAATTCTGAATATTATGGGGACCAGATTAGGAAATATTTGAGATCCTTCCTAACATTAACATCCTATGATTTTATTATCTGCGACCTATTGAAGTTCTTAGTGATAGAGCCTGACAGGGGAATGACTGTATGCCCAAGTGGGTTCCTACCTGCCAGGAAATGTTAATTACCTCCAGGCTATAAAGGAATAATCAGAATGGTGTCCCTTGTGGGTTTGTGATGGAGTCTGTTGAGAGCTATTGACAGTACAAAGAAAAGGGGCATGATGAAGATTAGAGAGAAATGTGACTATGTAGGAGCTAAGAGAGTATGACTCATCATCTGCTTTAGAAGGAAAAGCATCCCTAACAATTGATCATGCCCACTTTGTTTGAAGAATGCTGGTGAAAGTGAACTCATTAAAAGCACACATTAAGAAATGGAAATTCACATTTTTCTATAGAATCCTCTTTTCACTGAGTTCTGCTGTGTGTATGGAAATATTCATTTTTAAATGTTTAATTTCAGAATAAAGAAAAAAAATTAAAAGCAAATTAACCTCCTGCTTTCCTTTCCACTTTGCTGAAGCTGTGATTGTTAGGAAGGTTTTCATTTTATGGAATTAAACTCTTTACCTATGAGGACTCCCTCTCCACAGTCCATTGCTGCTCATTGTGTCCTCTGAAAATAAGTTCCTGTTTGATTTGAATCCTTGAAGGAACACCATTAGGTCCTCTTTACATCTTCTATACTCATATCCCCTGAGTTCATTCAAAGAACATTCATCCTTCTGGACATTGGAACCCTTCACCATCTTTTTCTAAATGCCTTTTGTCCTTTTCTTATTGAAGCCCTTCTTAAAACTATTATCCAGGATGGAACAAGGTATTACAGATAGGTCCTGACCCATACAGAAGGCAGTCACTGTCTTTCCTGTTTCTCTTCTTAATGAAACCCAAAATCTCCAACTTTCCACTCTGCTCTAAATCCTTTTTATTCCTGACTGAGAAGGAGGATAAGTCTTCACTGTCATCACTCTTTCTCTCCATCCTCTATACCAGATATTGGTACATCAGCTGCAATTATTTGCTTGGTAGTCCCAGTGCTTATTCACGTCATGGACACTTGAAAGTGAGATAATTAAACACCCCGTGTCCATAAAGATTCTCCCTCATGTTTAGCGAATAACAAAATGGACTTAGCCAACTCCTCTAACAACAAATTATTTTTGTCCAAGGAGCACTAAAGTGTCAGCCTTTTCTTTGGCCACCATTGCTTTACAATGTTTGGTTTCATTTCTTATTAGAATGTACATATGGATATGGTTAAATGCTTCCAGTAGGGTTGGATTATTGCACTTTTTAGAAAGCATTTATAAAGCATCTCCTGTGAGCAAGGCTTCCCTATTAGTCTTTGGACAATAATAGCATACTGCATATCAAAGAGTCACATTTCTATTTGTCTAGGCTCTAAAGGGCTATACAACTGAACAACATCCTATGCTATACTGTTAGCATGCTAAGTCCTATTTCATTACAGTCAGTCACCATCACTGGTCCCAGAAGTGGCCACATGCCACTGGAGCATAGCCCTTAACCAGGACTGTGTTCAAGGAAGCAATCCATAGTCAAGCTTCCTGCTTTTCTCCTTTAAATTGCTCATATATACATCCTGTTTCTTAAAACAGAAGTCCCAAATTGTTCAACCTCACCATCTAATGAAATCTTCATTCTCTCTTCATCCTTCTCCCATGGTTCATTGATTGCCCATATCCCATTGGGTCTCTGAATATGAAGAACTTCCAGTATGGAGAGCTCTTTTTTACTTGCCTTTCCATACCCCTTTCTCAAACCATAGATTATTCTGATGCCATGGGCTTCCAGACACACCACTTCTTGCACCACTTGGATAAACAAGGAATCACTAACAATAAACATATAGATAGGATGTCTACTATATTAGTACAACACTATATCTTAATGTCCTCAAGGTCTTAGGTCATCTTCCCTGCTACTATGCCTTTGAGATCCCTAAGCACTATTGTCTGAACTGCTGCTGTAGACTAAGAATGTTGAATCTTGTCATCTGCCACATCACTGTCTCCTTAGGACTTTGAAGCTCTCCCATCTGCCTTACAACTTAAATTTCTTTATATGTCATTTCCCCAGATTGGAACGTGAGCTTCTTGAGAACATCTCATATAGTTTGTAATTGCTTTTGGATACTTTATATTAAGCACAGTGCTAGCACGTTATAGGCACTCAATAGGGATTTTCTAATTTGAATTTAATTTCAATCTTGGTAGAACTTTCTGGAACTTGTGTTCAACTGACAGATTCCATAAGAGTTTATGGGTTCCCTCCTTGACAGAAAGAGGCATCAGGGCAGAAGTTTGGGTAGAAATTTGAAGGACCAATTATAGAAAACCTCCCTCTTAAAATACATATGGGAATGTTTTAAATAATTTAAAATATTTTATAATGTAATTTAGAATATTTTAAACAATTCAAATAAATATTCCTTAAGCATTTGAATCTTTTGATGTTATCTCCTTATTTTTCACTATTATTTACTACAATATTATAAATTCTACTCAGCTTTTAGGGAAGTCAGATTTGGGTGAAAAGATATTGACCATATTGACCAAATGGTTTTTAAATCTATCTATCTATCTATCTATCTATCTCATATGACTTTTCCTATAAATATATTCTTCCCCATCCATAGCCATTCATTGTAACAAAGACTATTAAAAAGAGAATAAACAAAAAGTTTAGAAACACAATGGCTACTAATAAAACTATAAAGCCTGGAATTATCTGAAATATATTATATTCCTAGTCCTCTACTTTGGTAGAAAAGAGAAGAGGAATTTTCTTGTGTCCTTTTCTGAGTTAATAATTGTTATTATCAAAGGTTTAGCTTTATTTTGTTCTTTTTTTTTCCCATCTGCATTATTATCATTAGCTGTTTTCCTTATTTAGCTTCCTTTGCTTTGCCTCAGTTCATATAAATCTTGTAAGCTTCTCATTCTAATGCCCTCATAGTATAGCATTTGTTTAGGGCATTCCTCAATTAATGCTTATATGCTTTGTTTTAATTCTTTGTTATTCAAAATTTACTCAGTTTCTTCCTCAAAAAATAAGGAGATTGAACAAGATAATCCCTGAGGTCCCAATCAGATGGAAATGCAATTTCCTGTGAGCCTCCAGCATAAGGTAACAAGAAGTATTTCACTGAGGGATATAACGTTTCCAGTCTTTTGTCTGTGAAGAGGAAACAGGAAATGGCTCTTTGACCCATTTTTTTCCATTCCAAGCATGTTGATGACATCAATAGGGAGAGTCAGGTCCTAATCAGTTTTTCCTCATTACCTAGGACCATTATTAATTGCACTCCTAATAAAGCCAAGGTTCTATGGATTCTGTGGAATATAAACACAAAATCTCACATGTAAAATCTCCATGATTTTCTAATTAAAATCCTGAACTCTGGTATTAGGTAATAGAATTTTAAAAATTCTGAACTCTGGAATTAGCTAAAAGCATTAAAAAAAAAAAAAAAAGAACACCCTGGTTCAATAATAAATAAAAAGATTAAATATAATTATCTGTTTTCTTAAAAATGCATATTTCCATTGTAGTCCTTCACCCATGACATCTTCAAGTTGTTTCTCATTTGATAGGCGAAAAAGATCAATTAGCTTAATTATGTGCTTAATCATAGGTTTCTCAAAAATTTCCTAAAATCTCATGAAAAATATATAATTAGTAAAGGTAATTTGTGCTCCCAGAGTGATATATTGTCTTGAAATGATACATACATCACCCCTGAAGGGAGATTCATCAGGGATCCTTGGCTCCCTGCTCACAGCCAAATGCACCATCCCTGAGTAACAACCTGCCTCGGTGCTCCTCCAAAATTGTCTTTGTGAAGACAGACCTGCCAATTAGAATGAGATGATTTGGCAGATCACTTCAAGCTTTGGGGGGCAATAAATGTCCCTGAGACAGCTCAGTTTGGATTCTTCCTAAGCTCTCCAGGTCTGGCTGTGTTCTTGGCCAGATGCTATTTCAGTTACAAATGTGGCTGTGAGCATGTGGGGGTGGGGATTTAAAAAAAAATAATTATAGTTATAAAGAAACATGTCAGGATGAAACAAAGCTAAGCCAGTGTCTGACAGGTAATTTTTAGTCATTAAACAAGCCCAAGATATATTCTCTCTATTCTAGGCTCCATTCTTTCCAGGACAAAATAATACTCAAAATTCTTTCTCACGTGTGTGTGTGTGTGTGTGTGTGTGTGTGTGTGTGTGTGTGGTGTGTGTGTGTGTGAAGGTCATTCATTTGTGCTCCATGGAGGTGAGTCTTAGTTCCCCAACTTGATTATAAACTTGCTGAGGTCAGGTACTCTTTTCCCTCTGTCTTCTCAGTTTCACAGTATCTGACACAGAATTGGGGATACAGGTAGGAGGTTTATAAGCTGGTATTTCCATCAATTAACAAAGATTCATTAGGTTTCTAACATGGGTGATATTAGCCTGAGGATGAAAAAATCAAGATGAGAGATGCATGAAATATGGTCTTCATTTTCAGAAACCTTCCTGTCTAGGAAGGGATTCAGATGGATAGACAGACACCAATAAACAGCCAAGAAATGTAAAATGATTGTAGCACATCTTTATCGAGTACCTACTGTGTGTCTGCTCCTGTGCCAGGATACCAGGTCAAAAAGTGAAATAGGGGAAGAGGAGAGATTCAGGGGAAAATATAAAAAGGATAATCAAATTTTGTTTGTTAAAAAAAAATAAAGGTCTAAGTAACATATATTTTAGTTGAGAAAAAAAAATGATGTTCACAGCTAAGTTAGATCTGGGTCTGTCTTGAAACAGTCATGTTTGTTAATAAGGTGAAATTTGAATCCAAATCTCCTAATTTCAAGTCTAATGCTTTTGTAAAGTGCGTCAGGAAGATCTAGCCCAACCTTATGTTTTTGTTTTTTTTTTAAATAAGGTAAAGGAGGCACAATGACAGTCTTCTGCCAAGATACCACTGAAGACAATCAGAATTTCCAATGATTTTGAGCCCATCTGCCCTGCCGTATCATTCCAAGGGTGGGTAGTATTGATGTCTATCTCTTTGATTGCAACTCCCTTCTCCCCTCGATGTAACAAGGCTAAGCAGAATCCTTATAGGGTAAGTAGCAGTGTGATGTCCTTTCGACCTCATCCCTTCTAGGTAAGCCCTTTGGTCTTTCTAGGACTCGACAGACTGATGGCAGAAAAGTACCAAATGTTCCTTTGTCTGCAAGGAATGGGAGCAATTGTTATTTCAAAAACTGCGAGTGTCTGATCTGGACTGTGGATCCTCCCTGTAAGAGGCTGCGAGTTGGTCTCTCCATTATGTCAGTGACGCAAATCATGGTTTCCCATCCCATCTCTCAGCCGAAGAAAGAGTTTTCAAAGCACTCTCAGCTCTGAGTAAATATTTGACAATGATCATGGGGAAAGAAAGAGTCTGGTTCAAGGAAGGCATTCATGTAATTCCATGTATTTATTGATTTAGTCTGAGTGCTGTCATGTTATTTAAAGAGACAAAAAGAGGGCCCAAGAACGGGCTGTTCTCCAACTCTGTGTGCATGAGCATCAGCATTAAGGATGGTCTGTAGAGGCCTGGACTTTAGGGATTAACAATGGAAGGGAGGGAAGGCCCCTGGAGGAGGAGGATTGGTCTGAAGTATGGAAGTTTTCCAGGCAATAGGAGGGGGATTGGGAGGATAACCCTTGTCTAAGATCATTTTAAGAAAGCAACAGAATTCAGACTTTCTGGCTGATTCGTAAAAGGAGAAGGATGGGCTAGATGGCCTCTAAGGTGCCTTTGAAATGGAAGGCACTGTTATCTTTTACTACATCATTTTCATCACTCTCACTTCTTCTCAGAAATCTTCAATGGCTCCTAATTGTCTTTAGGATTCAAGACCAAGCTTTTTATCTGGAATTTGTAACTATGTGAAATCTGTCTCCAAGCAGCTTCTCCATTCTGATTTCATATATTCAATGGTCCACCTAAATTCCCAGTGAATCCATTGTCTAGCCATACTTTTGCTATATTTTGACTCAGGGTTGCCACATTTCTTACATTCATCCCCTCTTTCTTTCTACTGTCACCTCATCTAGTGCAGACCTTCTTTCCCATCATCCTGCTGAATTACTATAATAGCTTCCATATAGCTATTTCCTGCCTCCAATCTGTCCCTTTATGTACTTCAACCAGAATAATGTGGTGGTTATTTGCTCATGGAGATTTTTGCTATCTGCATTATAGAGACAGTGATTGAAGTATAGATGTCTTCATATTCTTCTACCTAGGATATTTTGCTATCTGCATCATAGGCACAGTATGGAAATTAGATATTTTCACACCCTTCCACTGAACAAAAGTCCTCTGTGTAAGGTCTGGGTGCTTTCCTTTGTCTGGCATTCTAGGCTCTCCATAATCATCTGGTGTTACCTTTCTAGTCCTAATATCACTCATCTTTATGATCTGCAAACTCTCGCTAAGTTGGACAATTCTCTGCCACTTGATCACACTCTGTGTTCTTACCAGCCATTATACTTTGACTCAGGCTGTTCTCTGTGCCTGAAATCCTCTCTCCCCTGGTTAAAGCCCACTTCAATGACACATCCTCCAGGAAGACATCCTTGATTCCTCTCATCAATGTTGATCTCTTTCAGAAGTCAGAGAACTCTGGGCTTGCATTGTTCTAACAACTCATTTATTTTAATGAAATTCTGTGGTGACATGTTTTTTCCCTAGACTCTCTATGTTCCTTAGCCCTAATCCAATGCTTTATACCTAGAATGCATATATTTCTTAAATGATATTATAACAAAGATGTCATAATCCTTTGCTTCTGCTTACACCATGCCTTCTTCTATGGTACCAACTGTCCTTCCATCTCTACCTATTAAAATCTTGCCTATCCTTCAAAGTACAGTTAAATATCACCTCTTCCATGAAGTCTTCTCAGATCTTCCCAGAAAAAAGTTATCTCACAGAATCCCAGAATTAGGAGGAACCATAGTAGCTGTTCAGTTCAACCTATACTCCTCTAAGAATTCCTATAAAATAGGCTACAAGTGACTATTTAGCTCCTGCCCAAATCTTTTAAGGAGGGTGATTCCAGTTTAGGATAACTCCCCTTGCTGGGAAGAAGTTCTTAACTTGAAGCCTAATCTCTGTCTTTGGCTCATTAAATTCCCAATTGTACCTTATTTTGCTTCTCAGGATCAAATGTAACAAAATTAATTCTTCTGTCATATGGCAGAATATAATATTATTACTTAATCCATTTACTAAATCCATTTGTTTTTCCTTTCTATGGTCTCTATCTCTCCTGAACACCATCATTTTCCTATGCTATCATTAAAAAAATTATAAAGTAACTACTGTTTTTAAAGTATCATGGTGGGCCTGGGGTGAAGAGAGAAATGAAACAATTCCTGCCCCCCAAGTTTCCATTCTACACGATATTTACCACATGACCCTCTCATCTCCCAGTAGTATAAACATCTCATTACCTCCCACACAAATACATTAACTGCTAAGCAATATATATTGGAATGAAAGCGTGTCTCCCAGAACTTGTTAAAACATGGGTGGTGGACATAATATTGGGTGCATGGTGTCCACTAAGACTTATGGAACTTATTATATAAATGGTCCCTTTTTAAGGGAGGGGAGGTGTAATTTTTCTTTGTGTAGACAAGTGGTATTAAAAATGCTGAGGTCTAGAAATTTATGTGGGCTTGCTTTGTGAAGAAATTAAGAGAAAGATGGCCTAGGGGTGATGTAGCTCCCAATATTGTCTCAATGAAAACTCTAAAGGATGACCTCCACCATTTTGGGTGGTCTTATGGGGTTGATCTATGCTAAGAGGAGGAGAAAAGGCACACAAGAGAAGACATGGAGATATTTTACCCTTTGGTGGTGGAAGGAAGATCAAGAAAATGAGATATGAAGGACCAAATGATTAAAGTCACATTTCTCTCAGTGCTCTGCATATAGCTTTGAATACAGAGGAAACTTAAATGGTTGTTGAATGAATAATTTATCAAATAAGCATTTATTAGGCGCTTACTCTGTTGTATGTACCATAGGTACTTAAGATATATGGGCAAAAATGAGACAGTCTTTGCCCTCCAGAAGCACACTAGATACTAGAATAAATGAGCTCATTTCAATGTTCCTAATTAAGCAACCAGATAAATTAGAAGGGAGCTCATAATGAATGATAGAATTACAGAATATCAGAGAAAGCAGGGAGGACAGTATGGTGTGATGAGAAGTGTCTTATATTGGGAGCCAGAAGACATGGAACTGAATCCTGGCATTTTGGATGATTTGCTGGAGTAGTACCAAGGCATTCTGTGGTATTTCAGCTGGAATGGGTGGCCTAGTTCAACATTTAGCTAGCCAAAGATTCCTTTTGTCACAATGCAAAGAATAGAGCAAAGCCCTGAGATCAAAAGGAGCTGAGTTCAAATCCAGCCTCAGAAAATTAACACTTCCTAGATGTGTGACCCTGGAAGAGTCACTTAATCCCAATTGCCTGACCAAAAAAAAAGGAAGAAAAAAGAAAAAAAGGAAAGAAAGTAAGAAAGAAAGAGTTATCTCATTTCTGAAGACCTTCAATGAAAGGGAACCTACTACCTCCTGAAGCAGATACCTTCCATTTTTTTCTAAACCCCAAAGGCCCATCTTACCATAATTTGTCCTTCTTCAGTAAACCACAGTGACCTCATCTTACCTAGAGTACCAAATAGAAATTCCTAATATTCTTGCCCTTCCTTTTTCCATCTTCCTATACCTTCATCAGTAATCAACAAGCATTTAATTTAATAAGTACTTAATATGTGACACACATTTCGCCCCACAACATTTATAACTCAGTAACTTTGAAGTTTTCTCTGTTCCTCTCATACAATAATCCATCTCTTAAATCTACATTTTCATGGGCTTCCTTGCCTGAAAAGCTCTTTCCCTTTGTTGCTGCATTCTGACTTTGCAAAGTTCCATTGAGTTTTAGCTAAAATCCTCCCTTCCATAGGAAGCCTTTCCCAACCACCCTTTATTCTAGTTCTTCCCCTTGATTATTTCTATTTTGAACTGTAAAAATCATGTTTTTATATAACTATTTTCATGTCCTTTCCTCCAATAATCTGTGAATCTACAACAGGAACTGGTTTGGCTTATTTATGTGTGCCTTTTATTTCAACCTGAGGATCTTTTGCAATAAACATTTTAAGTGCGTTCTATCTCCCTCTCTTTCCCCCCACCTCTGTTTCTCTCTCTGTCTCTCTTTGTCTCTGTATCTCTTTTTCTCTCTGACTCTGTTTCTGTCTGTCTCTGTCTCTATCTCTGTGTTTCTGTTTCTGTGTCTGTCTGTCTCTGTCTCTCTCTCTCTCTCTCTCTCTCTTCTCTCTCTCTCTCTGTATTTCCTTTCCCCCACTCTGAATGCAGAGTCCCAGTGTTGCCTTTTTTTAAAACTAGTTTTACTAGTCCCTCACCTTTACAGAGTTGGTGTATATACTGTTTCTGGCTTCCTCTAAATAGGAAGCAAACATTTTGAACAGTATGGGATAAAGCACAGATCCCTGATGCATTTCAATAGAGATGCATTTTCAGGATCATAGCTTTAACTCTTCAAGGAAGCTTGAAATTTATTTGGTTCCCCATCTTTTAAATAAGCAAAAATTACAGAAAGACTGGCCATGGACAGCTCCATTCTTTGAGCATATGCAATGGGTTCTGCTTGCTACTAGGCTCAATTCAGAATTCCAAACTTTGTGAAGATTGATAACCAGAAAACAAGGAAACTTTTTCACCCCAGAAGGTGTCATTCCAGAAAGGAGATTCTTAATACTACTTAGAATTCCAAAGTTATTAAATGAAAGGCAGTGGAATTCAGGGGTTCTTTCTTTCATGGCTGAGTTTTGCTTGTGTGTTACTTTTGTGTAGGCAGATTTTTTTTAATGTTATGTCTTTCTTTTAAAATGGGGGGGGGGGGAAGTTTGGGCATATGTTGCTTTCTTTCCTGATTCAACATCCATGAGCAATACCTCATCAATTATTTTGCCCAGAGTCACACAGAGAGTTAAATGTCTAGTATCTGAGGTTGGATTTGAATTCAGGCTCTTCTGATTCTAGATTATTTCTCAGCTTTTAACAGGGACAGTCAAGGGAGGTTAGAATAACACTAAACTGGCATAGGACTTCTTTCACTTTTTCTACTTGCAACCACTTTTTGTCGAATACATTTTTACATATAAAGTATAAAAATAGTTATAGAAATCAAACATTTACTGATAATAAAGCATAATTTCAATTAGAGAATCCATATGGAATCAGAAAGCATAATTTAAAAATCTGGGAGCTAAAATACCTGATGGTGTGAGATTTCAGTTTAGATGATGTGATATAGGTCATTCAGCCTCGCTTGCCTTAATTTTCACATTGTGAAAGGAAGGTTTGTTCAATTTTTCGTTCATAAGGTCTCTCCTAGCCTGGAATTCTTTCACAAATCCCTCTGTAACGGATGCCATTTTTGCGATTAAGCACATCCACAAAACACATCTGTTAATTTTGTGCATTTGTTTATCAACAGTACAATTTAAATTAGTCACTGTTTCACACTGTGGATCACAAATAAACATGAAAGAATCAACATATTCAAATAAAATTAGGGGTAAAGTTATTATTCAGAAAGTCAAAGAGCAAAGACAAAATGAAAGTCTGATGGCAAAAGGAACCACATAATAGTTCAATATAAGTCACCCATTTGGATATTTGGATCATAGATTGATGAAGATGATGATGATGATGTTGATGAGACTATTCCTAATAATCATGATCATTTAAACAGTCTTTTAAGTTTTGTAAATGTTTTCATCATTAGGGGCTAGAAAGGACTTTGCAGATCATATAATTAAATTATTTGGTTTTACAGATGAGAACACTGAGTCAAGAAGAGACCAGGTGAATTGGGACCAATAGGGAAACATGAGAGAAGAACGTTTGGAGGGGAAGGTTGGAGATGAAAGTCTTTTAAAACTGCTGCTCTCTGTGATGGTACTGGACTTCCTTGAGTGATAAGTTTGTTTTCACTAAAGGTCATTGTCCAAGAGCATGTGTTATATATTGAAATCTTATTCTGATATGGGTTGTCCTGGAAGGCCTCGATAATGCTTTCCCATTCTGAGATTCGGTCAAGTTTAACATGACACAGGAATGAATCATGAGTTGTGATTAAACAAGGTCATAAAGATGGGGAATTGAAAAACTGTGCTTTGAACTCAGATCTTCTACTTCGGATCTAAGGCTTCTTCTAATCCACCACAGACAAGTGGTTGAAGAGGAAAAGAAAATACCTCTTTTAAGTGCTGAAACTGGGAGACTGATCTAGCATGTTAGAGGAATGCAGAATGAGGAATGCTGGGGGAGTGACTGAGAGAAGAAAGTAGGAAGGTAGAAATTAATATCTAACACTCTATACCAATATAAGGTCAACGTGGTTCTTGAATTAGACATAAAGAGTGATACTATAAGCAAATTAGGAGAACAAAGGATAGTCTATCTTTCAGATCTGTGGAGAAGGAAGGAATTAATGGTCAAAAAAACAAGAGTACATTATGAAATGCAAAATGGAAAATCTTGATTATGTTCAATTAAAAAGGTTTTGTACAAACAAAACCAATGCAGACAAGATTAGGAGGGAAGCAAAAATGTGTGAAAAAAATTTATATCCAGAGGTTCTGATAAAGGCCTCATTTTTAAAATATAAAGGGAATTGACTCAAATTTATAAGAATATAAGCCATTCTCTAACTGATAAATGGTGAAAGGATATGAACAGACAATTTTCAGGTGAAGAAATTAAAATCATTTCTAGTCATATGAAAAAATGCTGTAAATCACTATTGATCAAAGAAATGCAAATTAAAGCAACTCTGAGGTACCACTACATACCTCTCAGATTGGCTAAGATGACAGGAAAATATAATGATGAATGTTGGAGGGGGTGTAGGAAAACTGGGACACTAATACATGGGTGATGGACTGTGTGTGATCTGTTGTGATATGTGAACTGATCCAACTGTTCTGAAGAGCAACTTGAAACTATGCCCAAAGGGTTCCCAAATTGCACATACTCTTTGATCCAGTAGTATCTCTACTGGGCCTGTATCCCAAAGAGATCATAAAAAAGGGAAAAGGACTCACATGTGCAAAAATGTTTGTAGCAGGACCTTTTATAGTGGCAAGGAACTGGAAACTGAGTGGATGCCCATCAGTTGGAGAATGGCTGAATGAGTTATGGTGTATGAATGCTATGGAATATTATTGTTCTATAAGAAATGATCAGCAGGATGGTTTCAGAAAACTCTGGGAAAAGAGTTGCATGAACTGATGCTGAGTGAAGTGAGTAGAATCAAAAGAACACTATACTCAGGAGCAACAATATTATGCAATGACCAATTCTAATGGACTTGGCTCTTT
Source organism: Antechinus flavipes (assembly GCF_016432865.1). Lineage (NCBI taxonomy): Eukaryota > Metazoa > Chordata > Mammalia > Dasyuromorphia > Dasyuridae > Antechinus > Antechinus flavipes. The sequence goes on along the minus strand of NC_067402.1, from coordinate 298,002,477 downwards.
TCAACACTGAAGTTACTCAGGCCAATTCCATAAACTTGCGATGGAGAGAACCATCTGCATAAAGAAAGAGGGCTGTGGGGACTGAGTATAAATGACATAGTAATAGTTTTACCTTTTTGATTGTTGTTGTCTTTCTCATTTTTTTCCCCTATTTGATCTGATTTTTGTTGTGCCGCATGATAATTGTGTAAATATGTATAAAAGAATTGTACGTATTTAACCTATATTAGATTATTTGCCATCTAGAAGAGGAGGTGGGGGGAAAGGAGAGAGAAACATTTAGAATACAAGATTTTGCATGGATGAATGTTGAAAACTATGTTTGTGTGTATTTTGAAAATAAAAAAGCTATTATTTAAAGAAAAGGAAAAGAAAAGAAGGGAGGAGTCAGCGGAGATGGGGGCTAAAGAGATCCAGAATTATGAAACTGGTTGACTCTGGGTATATCCTCATTGAGAGGAGAGAGTGTTTTCTTTTCAAGTGGCAAAGCCAATGTATATCAGATATATGCCAGAGGGATGGGCAGCTTCAGCAATGAAAGAATCTCTCTGGGTAGAGAATTACAAATCTTGAGAGTTTAATTACAAAAAGCACTGTCACTCCAAGATTAATGGTGAGTGGTTTTTTACTTCAAATGATTGCAATTGAATTAAGATATTGCCATTATTCTTTAAGAGATAAAGACGAGGAAATGAGGCAAAAGAGGAAGAAAGCAAAATTGAATCATCTTTTTTTGTGGGGAAAAAGAGGAAGATGTAAGCTATGTTTTCAGAAAGACTTTAATCAAAGTAGTTCTACTGGAATGGTTGATAAGTGAGACAGAGAATGCTAGAGATTTAGATCTGGAAGGATCATTCAGTCCAATCGCCTCAATTTAGAGAAAGGAAACTGAGGTTCACTGAGGAGAACAATAGTAATAGAGCTAGGATTTAAACCTACATATATATATATATTTCTGACTATGCCATGGGAGGAGGGACTTTAGATAAGACTAGGGGAAAGAATAATGCATTCCTTCCTCAGATCAACTAATGTTTATATACTGGGGAGTATGTCCTCTTCTCTTAATGGTATCATAGCTTTATACCTGGAAGAAATATTGGAAGCCATCAAGTTCCAACTCCCATAGGGAAGTTCAATGACTTGTCCAAAGTCATACAGAATTCAAGACAGGATTTGAACTGTTCTAAATCTAGTCCCTTTCTATCCCCTATATCATGATGCCTTCCAAGCAAAGACAAAGAGTGCTTCAATTTTTTCTCCATGTCTGCAAGTCTTATCTCAGTGGTTGGCACATAATAGGGTCTTAATAAAGATTTGTTGATTGATTAAAAAATCAGCCCAAATGTCCCTTCCTACACAAGTTCTATCCTGATTCACCAGTCATTAGTGCCTCCCCTTACTTCTATATACATGTAAAAAGCTTTTAATATTAATTTTTTTTAAATTGTGAGATTCAGGTTTTCTCCCTCCCTTCCACTTCTCTGCTCAACTTGAAAAGACAAGCAAATCTGATATCAATTATCCATGTGAAGTGAAGTCATGCAACATATACTTCCATATTTCCATATTACAAAAGACTAAGCTCCTCACTGTACTCAGTGATACTGGGTGACTCACTTCCCTTCTCTGGGCTTCAGTTTCCTCATGAGTAAAAGGAAGAATTTGGAATAGATGATCTTTAAGGCCCCTTCTCACCCTCATAATTAAAGAGAGAATCGAGTCAAAACTGTCCATTTTGCAGTTGAGTGGCCTGAGATCCAGGATGATGACTTGCCCACAATCACCCAGTGGTCAAGGGCAGAACCAATTCTAGACCCCTCATCCAGACCATTTTCAGTTACTTGTTCCTGGGTTCCTTCACTTTCTCAAGCATAGTCATTAATTGAACAGATATTGATTAAGTGCCTCATATGTATCAGGCATCATACCAAGTACTAGAGATACAAATAAATGTGTGGGGAGGGGGAGGCAATGCCTGTCCTCAAAGAGCTTAAAATCTATTCAAAAAAAAAAAAAAACTCGTAATAAAGTTTAAAGGGATGGGGGAAGAGGACAGCCATTAAGGAGTATTTGGGGACTTGGTATTCTGTCTACTGAAATCCCAGCTGCTGATGGAAAATATTTTTTTTGAAAAGTCTAAAGCCTTTACAAAGGAAAACTTTGGTAGTTCTGCCCTACAACACTCCAATCAAAATAGAGAGACAGGAGGTTGAGTTGAGAAGGTGTTGAATGTCAAAACCTGACAATCTCTTTGGGAATGAAATTCCCTTTGTTTAGCAAATGCTAGGGATGGGGCATGGCATTCTTGGCATCAAAGCCAAGAAGAGTTGCTGATGAAAAATGGAGTATGACTCATTTATTTCCAATTCCACAGTCTACAACTTTAACCTTCACCCTTATGTCCTTAAATTACTTCTAAGCATCTCCACCTTAAGGAAGATTATTGAAACCGAATTCTTAATGTTTTACCCAAACCATCTTCATGTTTTATTTCAAAATTGAGCACTATGGACCACAAGATCATAGCTTTAGAACTACAAAGGATTTTAGGGATTTATTTAGTGTTAACTCCAACAGTTTTGAAGATGAGTGAACCAATGGGAAGAAATAATTTGCTCAGGATTATAAAGGAAGGAAACAAGATACTAAAAACCAAGTCCAGGTTCTTTGATTTCATATGCAGTACACTTCCTGGTAGACTTCAGTTGCTTTAATCTCAAATTCCTGGTAACTCCCTCTCTCTTGCCCTCCACATGAAATCCCAGTTCCTGCTCATCCTTAATAATGCCTTTCTCATTACTCTTTTAGTTTTGATTCTCAGTTTAGAATAATATGAACAAAGAGATTGTTGCTACTGATCCTTAGGTTTCAGTTTATTATTGGGAAACTTGCAAAAGTGTAGCCAATAAAAGAGAAAGAAATAAATCAGTGAAGAGATAGGAAGACAATCAGGAAGATGCTGAAAACCTCAAGCCAAGTGAATCATAAAACTATGGATTTTGAGTTGATTTGAGAAATCAAGTCATTAAGATATCAAATAGCAAAGCATAATATACACATAATAGAATGTTGTCATTCAGTCATGCTTGATTCTTTGTGATTACACTTGGGGTTCTCTTGTCAGAGGTATTGAAGTGGTTTGCCATTTTCTTCTACAACTCTTTTTTTTTTTTTTTACAAAGGAAAAAAATGAAACAAACAGGATTAAATGACTTAGGCAGGGTCCTCAAGCTTTTAAGTCAAGATTTAAACTCAGAAAAACGAGTCTTCCTAACTCCAGAGGCTGCACTCTATCCACTTTGCCACCAGCTGCTCTATGTAAGGGAATACTATTGGGCTATTGTACTATATTGTATTTCTTTATTGGGACAGGATAAAGGAAATAGTGTCAGAGAAACTTTGGGAAGATTTGTGAAAATTGATGTGCAGTAAGATAAGTAGAACTAGAAGAACTATTTATACAACAATAATATTGTAAAGACAAATACCTTTTCCAGACATATGATTTTGAATCGACAAATTGAAGGAGGGGTGTATGGGGGACATTAAAGTTATCTTATCCCCTTTTAATTGCTATCTGGAGGGATTCAATTTTCTCTGCTCAGTTTCTGAGGGCAAAACTAACAGGGAGGTTGCAAAGAGGGAAATGTAATCTTGAGAAAAAATTCCTCACAATGGGAGCTGTTCAGAAGTAGAATGGGCTGGCTCTTGAAGTAGTGGTCTCCCATTAACTTGATACAAGACTGAATAAATGCTTCAGGTACATTGTGAAGGGGATTTTTCTTAAAGATGGATTTGATTGGTTGGAATCTGAACTCTTTCCCCACTCTGAGATTTTGAAAAAAAAACAAAATAACACCACAATTAGGCTAAGAATTAATATTTTCCCAAAGATAAATAGGATGTCCTGGATGGTACTTCTCTTTTGATAGAAGCTTAGAGAAATACTTGTCTCTGAGGCAGGGGAATCCTTGTTCAGATCTTCCTGAATAAGATTGACTTTGGAGGACGTTTAACCTCTGAGATCCTTTCCCTACTCTGACATTCTACAATACTCATTCTGATTCCAATGAACAACTTAACTTGGGTGCTGGTGTTGGGAGGGGAACAACAGAGTTTTAACAATGAGAACAATAATTAAGACCCCCCACACACACACATTACAAGGGGTAGGTGGTATCTATATACTTTAACACCCAGCTTAGTGACAACAGCAACCAATGTATTTGTCAGCAATGGAGTTGGCAAACTGGTGAAGGTCACCAAGTGCCCATCAGAGCCCAGTAATGAAACCTGAGACACCATTATTCTATTAGAATAAAGCACTCATGCTCTCAAACAGCAAGCTTCCAATTTGTGCTGCTTCCAACCCTCATTGAATTACTAATTATAATAGTGCACCTTTCCCTATGGAGTATCTGTAGTCCAAACAAATGTATCCAAGTCATCCAGTTATTAACAACTTACAGAGGCCCAGTCATCCTATTTCTATTTAATGGGTTTATGAATAATCATAACATACATTAGAGGGAAAGCTCATTAATTCTGACTCTGGTTGAAAGTGGTCTAGCAAAAGTATGAGAAGAAAGGTTTGAAAGGGTCTCCCATGCTTGGGAAGCTTACCTTTATTCAATTCTGCCTCATGGGATCCCTACTTTCCTTCAAGGATCACATCAAGTGCCATCTCCCACAAGAGATCTTCCCAGATTTCTGCAGCTGCTAGTGGCCATTCCCCTAATCACTTGGTCTCTTTTTTTGTATGTATTTTGTATGTTTCAGTTTATATGGTATTTTTTCCTATAGAATGTAAGTTCCTTGAGGGCAGGACTTGTTTTATTTTGTTTTGTATGTCTAGCTCCCATTTAGCATAGTGCTTTAGGGGTAACAATAGTAACAATCAAGAAAAAGTGGGGTTCTGATTGGATTCTGACTGAATATATTAGGGAGCAGATCTGTGAATTCATTAGTTTAGGGAAAATCCAGGTGAAGAAATCCCCTATTCTAGTGTAACGAGAAACCTTTTTCCAGCAAATTTGTCTTTGTTGCCTAGAAAACAAAGAGGTTTCATGACTTTCCCTGGATCATATGGTGCTGAGGACAGCTCTCTATGTCACAAGCATCACTCATTTGACTTTGATTATTTGTTTAATGCATACTTATTAAACTAATGAATGAATTAAAGAAATGGACAAACAAATGAACAAACAAGTTAACCAACAAATGAATGAATGAATAAGTAGACTCACTATGTAAACACAAGTGTAAAGGTCATATTTAACCTACAGAAGAATACATTTTTTTTCATTCTTCTGAAGCACATATACCCATACAATATGAATTCCATATGCCCACAATTCTTATTCAAGCTGTTCATTGGAACTTTTCTGGAAGGAAGAACCTTGACTCTCCTCAGCAATGTCACTTTTGTGACATTAGTATGTACTAAAGTTTGGGGTTTAGATTGTAAGAATTTTTTGTTTGTTTTGTTTTTGTTTCTCTGCACTTCAGAGACTAATGACATCAGAATCTTAAATTTGTAAGAGACTTTCATGGATGCTGAATCCACTTAATACCTGAAGAAGAATCCCTGATACAATATATCTGACAAATGGCTGTGTCACCTGTCCTTTATGACTTCCAAAGAGGGGGAAACTCATTGTTTCCCTAAGGCAGTCCATTTCACTTTGGGATATTTCATTCTTAGGAACCACAGAACCCAACTTGAACTTTTTATTACTGTGCTTCATTACTTCTGGTTCTGTCCTCAAGGGCCAACAAGTCTCATCCTTCTTCCATACACAGAGACAAGGACTAGGTCAGTGACTTCCTTGTTACGGGGGAACTCCCGGGGAGGGAATTCCCTTAAACAATGCAGGCTATAGTAACTACAGGGCAAATGATCTTAGTGGGATGCATAGAAGTTAAGTTCTACAAGAGAACTCTTCATATACTTCAATATTTACCTTTCTACAATATCTTTACTTAATTGTGTAAGAAGAGATAGACATTATCAACTATTGAAGCACAAGTTTACAGACCACTGTGGTTTGCACAACACCTGATTCTCCTTTTCTCACTTGTCCCACACATTAATGCTGTGATTTCATTAGTAGTATTAATATTCCCACTTCACAGAGCAGAACAATTCAACGAAAAAAGAAAATGTCTTTATGTTCATAAGCCTATTTTCTCATCAGAGAAGTAGGAATAATGATACTTCCAAGATTTTCTTCACAAGGTAGTTGTGAAGGGATTGTTCTTCTGTTGGGCATAACTATTATTACTGGTGGTACAGCATTGCTATTACATCTGCTACTGATACTACTTTTACTGGTACTACAGGTATTACTACATTATTTTTACATTTTTTTTTCTTGCTATTACTATTACTTTTACTATCAATGCTACTTGTGGTTCCCATGCATAGTTTACTCTTTGTTTCCTTTTGAAAGACTGGCCACTGACCCAGTTCCCTGATGACATGCTTTGTACAGTTTCTTTTCCATGACTCTTGATTGGGAGAATTTTGCTATTGAAAAATCTACAATGTATACTCTGTGGCCTTTGGAGTGTTTTTGATTTTAAATTCTTGGAGAAAACAACTGTATGGTACTTCATCCAGTGCCATTTGGCATTTTGGGTAGGTTTTTTCATGAGCTGCTTTGATAATTTTAACTTCAACAGATATTTTTTCGACAGTACTGAGTGGCCCTAGGGAAAAATTCTTAGGTCTAATGTCTCTCAGTTCTTGGTTTCAGGCCCTCAGATGCTCATTCCAGGTCCTCTGGGGCAGGCTCCAAATTTTCCTCCAGAAAATCCATTCAAAGAAAGGACTGTGTAGCATCATCTGGGTTTTTGGCTCCTGAATATGAGTTCTCTTCCATTCTCTGTGGGAAGTCTAGCACCTCTGCAGAGGCTTCTTCAGTCCAGTGCTTGCTAATGAAACCCATTCCAATTATCAGTGGGAAATGGATCAGTGACTCCATTTGTCTTCCCTTTCTTTTCTGCCTTGGACACCTGCTTCCTGTGCCCTGATCATTTCTACTTCTGTAGTCCTTTATCTTCCTTGAGCTTCCTTTTGTAAATTATCATCAAAGCAGTCATTTGCTACAAGGTAAGGGTCTCATTATTTGCTGACTTAGAATTTCCCATGCAAACTCCCCATTTCTATAGTCGATATGAATTCTTTAGAAGATTTCTTACTCCTCATTAGTATCAACAATGCTTTCTAGGCCAATCATCTCAATCTGATTTGAGAAACGTGAAAGAAGAGAAGCGTATAGATTAAAAAGTGACATAATGAAAACTCACAATAGTTACAGGGATTTGGGCTTCTAGCTAGACATGAAGAAAAAAATCAATAGCATGAAACAGTCATCCAGTCTGTCAGCCTAGTAACCATTATAGTCCCTGGAACATGGTAGGCACTTACAGTAATAACAAATCTGTATTGATTGACAAAGAGAGATAGCAGTTTGTAGGGAATAATAATTGATGTTTATATGATACTGTAAAGTTTACAAACTCCTCTGTAGAGAGCATCTCATTGAAGTCTCACAGCAACACCAGGAATTGTGTGCACTATAATACCTATTTTACACGTGAGGAAACTGGGCAATTTAACTTTGATCACAAAACTTTCTGATTCTAAACATAAGACCTCATCCATTATAACTGGGAGACTGATATTAAGTGATTCATAGAACCCCAGACTTTAGAACTAGATTTAGAAAAGATCTATAATTTAGCTTTATTAATTTTCAGGTGATTGAATGAAAGCACAGAGAACTGAATGGATATACCAAATGTCACACAACAGTGCTCAAACCCTGGTCTCTTGATTCTAAATTCCATGTTTTCTTAGACCTCTGCTGCTGATGTCTCTTGATCTACAATGACTCACAAACCTGCCAGCAAGAACTTACATCTCTATAACTTCAGTATTAATAAGGCAGTGACATGTGTTTTCCAATTTCATGCAAAGGAAAATCTTCCTAGTCCTTAGAGTCACCCCAAAGTGGGATGGGCTGTTTTGAGAGGTGCTGAGTCTTCCCTCACTGGAAAGCCTTAAGCTGGAGGGTCAAACGGCCACTTGTTTGGGATGCTGTCAATGGAAGTTCCTTATATAGGAAAAACACAGACTAGATGCCCAAGGCAGTCTTATTTACTTCTGAGATTCGATGATTTTGTCTTTTATGACCCTTTCAACAACTCTGAATGGATCATGCATGTATCATTTTCCCCATTTGATGATTATAGTATGATAATTCCAGAGCTCTAAGGTAACCCACAGGTGATCCATGATATCCTTGCACCTTCTCCCATTTTAAGGATAAAGAAATGGAAGTTTAACGAGGTTGAGCCAAGGTCACAGCTAATGAATGTCAGTCAGGATTCCAGCCCAATCTCTGGGCTTAGCCTAACTAACTCAGGACTTTTCTCATCATCCTGCACTGAATCTTGATTTCCATCCCCTTTCTCCCTCACTAAGTAATACCCCTGAGATTAATCTTCATCTCATCTTCCTTTACCTTGGGTAGCATTTTGAGTGCAGTGGCAATGTAGGGAAATGCTCACAAAACATGGAGCCCAGACTCTGCTCTGTGTGAATGCCTCACCTCACATCGGGTGTCAATGAAAGAGGCACATCTATCATCCTGCTTACTCACAGCCTAAATTTAATTACACAAACCTGATTTAAAGTCTTAATTAAATTTTTTAAAAATGTGGCATGCTCGCTCCGGGAACAATGGGGATAGTTTTTCCACCCCACTTCCTTCATGAATTAGCTCATCTTTGGAGCCGGGTGGATTCAGAGATATTTGAAATGCGAATCACTGTGACAAAACATTCCTCCTAGACGCTCTCTGCACATTCTCATTATCTGGCAGTCTCTGTTCCCATTATAGTCGGGGGCTGTGTGCACCCTTGACAGGCACCTGCATATCAAGAGAGCACGTCAAACCATCCCTGTTTGTCAATTTAATATCCTAGAACACGCCAGTGAGAACTGTGTCAACAAGCATTACATGGAATCAAAGCAGCTTCCCTTTCTATAAATCCCATTCATTACCATATAGGATAGCTTTTTTTTTTAACCTCCATTTCTCGTTTCTTTTGTCCTCGTTAGACTGAATTTGACCATGTCTTCTCATTTATGAGACTATTTGATGTGATACAGAATTCCACTGTTTTCTGCTAATGTACATCCAGAGAGGGATTCTAGGATAAGGAAGAGTCCTGAAATTAAATCAGACAGATGAAGAAACTCAAAATGGTTTGCCTGGCTGGAGATGACCACCATCTATATGGATTTGAAGGGCTCTAACATGGAAGAAATATTAATATCTGAGATTTAGAGCTGGAAGAGATTTTTAAGGTTAATGAGTCTAATCCCCTCATTTTACAGATGAGAAAATCTAGGCACAGAGATGTCAAGTTACTTCTCTGAGATCACACAACTACAAAGCAACTGAGGTAGGATTTGACGAAGCATCTTTTGCCAAGTCCAGCCCTCCATCCCGTATACCATACCACTTCCCATATAGAATTGATCTGTTCTTCTTGATCTCTAATTGCAAAGCTAAAAGGAATGGGTGGAAATTACAAGGAGACAGGAGCCCACAAGATCTGGAGTCAAAAGATTGGGTTTAAATGCTAGTCAGTCACTTAAGCTTTTTGATCCTCAGTTTTCTCATTTATAAATCAAGTGGTAGGACTATAGGACTTCTAAGGGTCTTTCTAGCTCAAAATCTATGATCTTTTAATTCCTTAAAATAAAAGTTGTCCTGAAGTGGAAAAGTCTGCCTTTGGAAGTAGTGAGTTCACTGTCACTGAAGGGCTTCAAGCACAGGTTGAAGGACGTTAGTTTTCTGGATTGGTGTAGAGGCGATTCCTGCTCCAGTAAGAGTCTGAACTAAGTCCCCACTGAAATTTTGAAAGGCAGAGAGCAACAACATTCCTTCTGTTAGTTTTGTATTAAGCAGATTTTGTTTGTTTGTTTGTTTGTTTTCCAAGATGGAGGACGTCTTAGACATAGAACTGTCAATGAGACCCACTCAGACTCCAAGTGTTCCTGATATCATCCAGCACTCCTAGTATAAGTGATCCCTTGTTGTTGGGGCTCAAAGGAAAAGGGCAGTTGGGCAGCCCTTTGATCCATGTCACCTTTCCACCACCTCCCTGTTTCTTGTGTTCACTCACACTTCTCTGTCTTTCCCTGCTGTATGCTCACCTCTCCAGCTCGAACATATTGATGCTCTGTGCTTGGCTGCCTTGATGGCCTCTCCTGGTGTATTATCCCATATGCTTCTCTGACAATGTTTGCATAATGGGCTTTAGTATTGGTGCTGTTTGCAAATGGAGCAGGAAGAAGTTTGCCCAGATTAGATTTGTCATATGGCTCATAATTACAAGCATAAACTTTCCCAACAAAATATTTTTTCCTTTCCCCCCCTCTAAACAGCCCCACTCCCCACCCCTATTCTGGCATCATGGAGAAGATGCCAAGGAAAAACCATTTTGAAATAAAACCCAATGGTTTCTTAAGGTATCCCAGGGATCCTGAGGGCGGCATGATGCTTGCAAACTGGTACCAATTATGGGTCTGGTATTTGACTTTGACAAAGCCTAGTAAACAAGGAAATAATCTCAGGGAAGTGTTTTTTCAGGAAGAATGGTTTATGATTTGTTTTTGTTATAATAATCACTCATTTCTATAGAGCATTGCTGTTACAAAGAGTTTTATGTACATTTTAATACTTGGCTTTGGTTTCCCATCTCTAGGACTTTAAGATTTACAAAGCACTTTCATCCCTTTGATGCAATGAGAAACAGTCCTGGTTAATGTCACATGACATGGGTGTGAATAGTCTTTTTTCCAACTACCAGTGCAAGTTGCATATGAAACTGTAAATCCATTATGTACAACTTACTATTCCTTTTAAATATATATTAAAGTTATCCTGTAACTTTTTCCCCTTTTTTCACCTTATCATTAAATATAAATGTGTATGTGTGTGTGTGTGTGTGTAAAAACCATCCTCTATATACTTTTATTTATCAGTTCTATCTCTAGATAGCATCTTCTTTTATAGATCTTTTGTAGTTAATTTAAGTATTTATGATCGTCAAAGTGACTTAGTTCCCCAGAGATGTCCCTAAAACAATATAGCTTTTACTACAGACAATGTTTTCTTGATTCTGCTCATTTAACTCTTCACATTTCATGCAAGTCTATCCATGTTTTTCTAATATCATTTCTTAGAACTCATTTCTTAGAACACAGTAATATTCCATCAAAATCATATACCATAACTTGTTCAGTCATCCCCTAATTGGTAGGCATCCTTACAGTTTCTAATTCCTTACCACCACAAAAATGCTGCTGTAAATATTTTAGAACATTTAAATTGTTTTCCTATTTCCATAATCAACTTGAAAAACAGACCTAGCAATGGTATTTCTAATGATGTAGCCAGTTTAATAACTCTATGTGCATAATTCTAGATTGCTCTCTGAAATGATTGAATCAGTTCACAATCCCATCAACAACGAATAGTGTTCCAGTTTTTTCCATATCCTCTCTAACATTTATCTCTTTCCCCTCCTTTCATTTTTAACCAGTTAGGTGCAAAATATCTTTAAATTATTTTAATTTGCATTTCTCTATTAAAAATGATTTATAGTATTTTTTTATATTTCTATAAATTAATTTGATTTCTTCATTGGAAAACTCCTTGTTCATATTCTTTGACTATCAATTGAGGGATGACTTGCATTCCTATAGATTTGACAAAATTCTTTATAAGCTTCAGATATGAGACCTTCATTTGAGAAACTGTCTATAAAATCTTTCCCTATTTTATGTTTTGCTTACCTTCCAACATTGGCTACATTTCTTTTATTTGAACAAAATCTTCTTAACTTAATATAATCAAAATTGTCTATTTACACCTTATACTGCTCACTGTCTTGTTTATTCAAAAATTATTCACCTATTCATAAGCCCTGTTAAGTAATATGTTTCATGTTCTTCAAATAACTCTCTTTTTATCTAGGTTATCTATCCATTTTGAACTTATCTTGGTAAATCGTGTAAGATATTGATCTATGACCAATTTCTTCAGACTGCTTTTCAGTTTTCCCAACAATTTTTACAAAATAATGAATTTTTATTCTAAAAACTAAAGCCTTTACAATTCTCAAACACAAGATCACTATAGTCATTTGCTGTTGTAAATTGTATGTCTACTCCATTCCACTGATCCACCTTTCAATTTATTTCTTAGCCAGTATCAGATAATTTTTAATAATTACTGCCTTATGATATAATTTGAGATCTGGTATTACTAAACTTCGTTCCTTTACATTTTTTCTATGAGTTCCTTTGATATTCTTGATCTTTTCTTCTTTGAAATAAATTTTGTTATTTTTTTCCAATTCAGTAAAATATTTTTGGTAATTTAATTGAGAGGACACTGAATATGTAAATTAGTGTAGGTTTATTTTATTGGCCCTGTCTAGCCATGGACAATTATTGTTACTCCAATTAGTTGAATCTAATTTTATTTGTATGGAAAACATTTGAATATACATTTATTTATATAGTTCCTTTGTTTTGATAGGCATACTACTAAGGATTGTATGCTGTCTAGAGTTATTTTATATGGGATATTTCACTCTCTCTTCCTGCAGGTTTTTGCTTGTGATATATAGGAATGTTAATGATTTGTGTGGGTTTATTTTATATGATACTATTTTTTCTAAAATTATTAATTGTTTCAACTAACTTGTTACTTGAGTCTTTGGAACTTTTAAAGCATATCATCGACTATATGTATATGTATATACATATACAAGATATATATATATACATATATATATATATATCTTAATTACTTCATTTACTATCCTGATTCCTTCTGCTTTGTTTTCTTCTCTTATTGCTATTATATAGATTTTCAATGCAATATTAAATAATATTGATAGCAATGATCCTTATTTCAAGCCTGATCTTACTGGGAAGCCTTCCAAAATATCCTCAATACAAATAGTGCTTTCTGATGATTTTAGGTAAATGTTTTTTTTATCAATTTAATAGAAAAATCCATTTATACTAATAATTTCAAGTGTTTTCAATAGAAATAACTCTTGTATTTTATCAAAAACTTTTTTCTGCATCTATTGCTATAATCATATCATTTTTTGATATTTTATTATTGATATAATTAATTAGTTTAATAGTTTTCCTTATGTTAACTTAATAGAAATCCTCTTGCTTGGCCATAATGTATGATTTTTGTAATATATTGTTGTAAGCTTTTAGCTAGTATTTTTTTTTTTTTTTAGGATTTTTTTCATCCATATTTATAAGTGAAATTTGTCTATACTTTTTTTCCCCTCTGTTTTAACTCTTCCTGGTTTAGTTATCAGTATCATATTTGTTTCATAAAAGGAGTTTGGTGGGACCTCTTCAAGTATTCTTAACATAACTGGGGAATTGAGGAAAAGAGATGGATTGTAGAAAGGGCAAGATGATGATCTTTCTTTTGCTTATCTTGAGTTTGGCATGTTATGAGACAACTAGGTGCAGAAACCCAGAAGGCAATTGACCAGGTGAGCCTAGACTTGAGAAGAGAGACTTGGCCAAGATAAGCAAATCTGGAATTCATACGTCTAAGAATAAATAAACCCATGAAAACTCATGAGAGCAGCTACAGAAAGTGTATAGAGAAAGAAGCAGAGAGATCCCTACCATAGCCTTGTGACTTATGCATATGAAGTATAATGAGGAATGAATGGAGAGGATACTGATCAGAAAGTTGGAAATCAGGAGAGAGAAATGTCATAAAAGCACAGAAAAAAAAAAGAATGTATAAGAAGGAGTGGTCAACAGTATCAAATGCTGTCACAAGGTCAAAAAGAATCTTCTTTCTGGGAAAATAATTTTTGAATTTATCATTAAAGAGATGTAGCATTGGAGACAGTTGTTTCAATTGAGTGGTAGTGTTGCAAGCCAAGACTGAGGAATGGATGAGATGTGAGACTGCAGAGGCATTCACTAGAGAGAGGTTTTCCTCTCTGGGCATTGACTAAGAAAGGGAGGTGAGAGGCAGGAGGATAGCTTGATGGAAGTCAGGATGAGGTGAAGAATTTTTTTAATGGGAATTATTTGGATTTCTCTGGAGCCAGGTGAGAAGAATCCAGTACACTTCAAACCTTGGGGAAGGGGTGGTGATTGAAGGCAGGTTATTTAAACTAATGCATTTTACTTTTTTCAATTTAAATCAGTTCCACAAACAACTAGAGGCTGGATGAAATTATTCAGGATCAAGAAAAGAACTGATTGACTTCTGCAATTTTCTCCAGTTGGGAGAATCTAGGACTAGAGAGCAATGACTTCCCTTTATATATATTAGATGTCTACAAATATCTGTAGGATCTGATGAGTCACCATTCACAAATATTTAATGCACCTAAAAACTTCCTATGAACATCACTTTTCCAAGCTATTCACATAAAGAATGGAGAAAGGAGCTGACTTACGTCCATCTCAGCTTTTTTGAAATTTTCTAGATAGAGGAACTCTCTATTTGGACATTTCCAACTTCCTATTAGAAAACAGTGATGGGTGATAGGCAGTCGTCTGAAGTAAGAAATATTAGAGGAAGTGAAAAGAGCTCTTTGAGTACCTTTTGGAAGTTCTGTTCCAATATTCAACTCTATTGGCTTCCTCCACACTTTAGTTCATTCATTCTGCAAAAATTTCAACCAAAACTTAGTTTCAATGAAGTTTTCTTCTCCGTGAACTTTTCCCTAATTATCCCTGTCAGAAATTAACATTTCTACTTTAAACCAAAAAGAATATGTTTCTCATTATTTTAGGTACTTATACTTGTCTCTCTGATATTCTGTGGGTCCACCACTAAGAATCTCCTCTCTTATCTAGAGGTAAGCCTGACATAAAGGTAATCTTGTACTCTGTCCACAGGATAGACAGCTCCGAGGCAGGTGAAAAAGGCCTTGAGAGAGGCATCCTGCTTCTGGTTTCCAAGGAGAGCAGAGTCTCATGACCAAAATGGTGTCCCCTAGTGAATGAAAGTTTTTAGTCTAACCAGCTTATGAAGATGTGAAGAGCTTGGTTATATATCAATGATATGAGTAAGAAAATTGATGATATCTAAGATCCTTGAGAGGCTGATGATTTGTGTGCTATCACACAGGATGAATTGTCTCAGGACTTGAAAGTTCTATAGGGGCAGAAACTAACCCTTAAATTCCTTTGTAGAAATCAATAAGTATTTGTAAGCACTGGCACTGTGGCCATCACTGTGCTGACTGGATGTACAGAGCTATGAAGAACGAGTTCCTGTGCTCAAGTAGCTTCCATATATACCATCAATAGAGATGATGTCATTCACACATAGGTATAGATAGATAGATCATAGATAGACATAGACAAATATACATATATATAAATATAGATATATGAATAGATATATAAATAGATGGATAGATATAGATTGACAAATATATACATATATAGACAGACAAATATAGATATGCACATGGATATACAGATAGATGTAGATAAAAATATAATCTTCATGTAGTGTGGTTTGAGCTGAGAAACTAGAGATTCTATCTGGAAGCTAATAATAGCATACATTAGATAGTGTTTTAAAGTTTGCAAAGCACTTTAAAAGTATTTCATTTTTATCCTCATAAAAACCTGAATAACTAGGCACTTTTATTACCTCCATTTTCCAGGTGGGAAAACTGTGAAAGCAAAGGTTAAATGACCCCAGGGAGAAGGAACCCACCACATTTTGGGACAGTTCAATGTTTGGCAAAAAGGACTCTTTGAAAATTTCAGAGAAAGAGGTGAGAGACAGAGAACTAAAGGAAGACACATGTAAATGAGCTGATGAGAGTTCTCTCAGTAGAAATAGGAACATTTGGAGAAGTGAAAAGTTCAGGGATTAAAATGATGGATCTATTTTCAGAAGTCCTAAATTCATGCGATTGGCTGGATATCCAATAGAGACATTTAGTGATCCAACAGGCAGACAAAAACGTGTTCCCACTAGATTTTTGGTTTCTAGTTTCCCCCTTCTCTAATCTGTCTCCCACAAAGTCATCAAAGCAATTTCCCTAAAGCCCACACTTGATCTTGATACCTTTGCACCACCCCAATCTCATCACATAAATTCTAAATAGAAATGCCTGGATGATGAAAGCTCTTCATAATGTGGCTCCATTCTATCACTCTCTATGGTCCAGCATATACTCACTTATTTCCTTGTCCTCATATTCAAAACTCTGCTTCTCATTGTTTTGCCTTTGTTTTGATTCTTTCTTACATCTCAACATTGACCCTTTCTACCTCCAAGTTTCAAGGCTTCCTTAGCTCATGACAACTTTTAGTGAAATCTTTCCAACTCCCACCCTCTACCAACTAGTACCTTCTCTCTCTATTTTCTCAAGTTAATTGGTACCTACTTTATATTTCTGTGTGTGTGTCTGTAAAAGTATATGGCTATATATATGTATGTATATGCATATGTTATACAGTTGCAAATATGTGTGTATATAATACATTTTTTGTTTAATCTATACATATTTATATATATTCATGTATATAAAGGTGCATATATACATTATATACATATTGATTTCTAAATGAATATCTATGCATCCATCTATCTGTCCATTTATATATCTATCATCTAGCTGGTAGTCATGTAAATGTGATAATATATTGAGGTCAAGACCCAAAAGTATGATAGTAAGTCACAAAAATCTACAGCTAGTCAATATCATAAGTCTCCTCATCTTTCCCTTTCCCCTTCCTCTTGTTCTATTCAATATATAATTAGACCTACCCCCCCAACTTAATTTCTCCAAATGTGAAATTAAGGGGTTGCCCTAAACTTGTAGATATCTGAAACTTTTCTGGGGGCAGAGACCTCATTCTCAGACTCACATAATGAGGTATATTTTCTGAGGCCCTCAGCTAAAACATGGTTGTTCAGAGAGGAGAAGAGAGTTTTGTTGCTTGTAGGCTGGGAAAGTTGGCTTTTAGAGTGTTGTAATTGCAGCACCCACTGGATGTTCTTATGAAGGAAAGCTATAATCAGGGAACCAGTCTGCATGTGGAGGTGGAAGGGGGTGGGTGAGAAGAGCAGAAAGCTCCCTCATCCTCAATTGGAAAACCCTTTCCCTTTAGCCTGTAGCCCATTGATTTTCTCCCTTTCATCTGCTCTTTGAGCCAATTTTTCATGTATGCCATTACTGTTCACCTTAGACATTCATCTGTGATATGGAACTTTATCAAACGTTTTCAGAAAATCTCCTTCCTTCTGACTGCTCTTCCGAGGACTGCTCTCTTCCCTCACCATTTGTTACCTGCATCCCATTATGGATGAATGGCGGCTACCAGGCTGCTTCAGAAGCATTTGAATTCCCACAACTCCTTTTTCATGTGGAGGTGTGATTCACCCTTCCCCCCAGCATCAACTAATTATACATTTAAATGTTCTTATTAGCAGTTGAATCAGTCCCTACTTCTGAGCTTTATCAGATTTACATCCTTCCTAATTTCTGGAAGTTGCTTGACATAAGCACAACCACTTCCTCTGGGTCCCTTCTTTGTTTTTCCCCAAAATTTTTGTAATAAGTAGGTTATACTTCTTCCTCCCTTCTCTACTTTCCGCAGGGACCATTCTGCTAAGAACTGAAAACCTGAAACAATATGCTGCTCCAAACCATCCATCTGAATGAAGAGTTCAGACTCTTCAGTCTAATATTCAAGGTCCTTCACAGCCTATTTTTGCTTATAGAAAGTTGGGGCTATATTTGTCTGATCTTTGTATCCTCAGAGTTATGTATAGAGTAGATGCTTCATAAATGTTTGTCAAATTAGGTTAAATTTGGTCTTTTCAAACCTGTTCCTTTGGGTGATCCCCATTATTCTCCTGTTCACTTGAGTTCCCAGTCATTTCTTGCATTAGGTAGCCAGGAATTATGTGCCATAGTATTGGCAGGGCCCCTTGTGTCTTTCTGGAGGTCTTCTTTGGATAGCTAGACCTAGACCCTAAAACTAGACTCCCAGATCATGAAATCCTCTAAGTTGGAACTGGAAGGGATCAAACCCTTCACTTATAGAAGAGTCAATGAGATTCAGAGAGAGGAAGTACTTGATCCAGATCACAGAAGTCCTCTGGTTCCTGCTTCAGGGCTCGCTCCCCATGTCATTCTCATGACAATCTCCCAAAGACTGAGCTGCCTTGTTTTCCCTAGTGGCACTGAAAGAGTGAAGACTAGATATCACATAGTTAAAACTCCCAACACTTAACTTGGATATTCTCTTGGAGTTCTTCTGCATGGTAAGTATCCTGAGGGTAAGGATGACTTTTGTTTTGGTCTCTGTATGCCCAGGGTCTTATCATAATACCTCACACATACTAATGTCTTTTTGACAAAGACTTGATTGAGTGGAATAGATTATCTGGAAAAAAAATAAAATAATATGTGTAAAAAAGGTTACACTTCATTGCTCTTTGATATATTGAAATAAATACATGCAAAGCCCTGGGCAAAGTCTAGAGGAGAATTTGAGTTTGGAGAAAATAATGTCTACCCTCATGGAGATCACAGTGAAGAGGATAATATAAAAGAGAGAGAAAAAGATGGAAAAGACAGAGAGATACAGAGAGATAGACAGAGAAAGAGAGTTAATGACAGAGACATAGACAGCAAAACTATATCAACATATTAAATGATAATTTGCTTCTTAAGGGATGCTTATGTCCTGCAACACCTTGAATAAGTGAATTAACCTCTCTGGACCTTAGGTTCCTCTTCTGAAAAATGTGGGTGATTGTGGTGAAGTAGTAACTTTTAGTTCTAGGGTCTCACAAAGTGCTATTGGAGGGCTGAGAGCAGAAGTTGTTACCAACCAATGGAATCTTGGAAGGCATTAAATATCAAGCACAGGTGAATGATGTCTCCTGGCATTGACCTAATTACAGAATAATTGTTAAGGGCCTGTTCTTTAAGGTAGAAGGAGGTGTTTTAGAATAACTGTGTTGTGGTATAATTTGCATTGTCACTGGAAACTGACTTGGTGATTGTGATGAATGTAGGTAAAATGAAGAGATTAAATGTTCTCTAAAAAGTCCCTTCCTGTTTATATTTTACGTTCCATATTCTAAAGTCTCCCCTAGCTTACATATTCTCTGTTCCTATGTGCAAACTCCCTCCCAACTCTGACATTCCCTCTTCTAAGTTCCCTCCCAGTTTTGACAACTGTTCTAAGCTCCCTCCCAGCTCTGACATCCTTTGTTCTAAGCTCTCTCCCAGCTCTGACATCCCCTGTTCTAAGCCCTTTCCCAGTTCTGACATCCCTTGTTCTAATCTCCCTTCCTAGTCTTATATTCCCTATTTTAAGCTTGCTCCTATCTCTGACAGTATCTGTTCTCAGGTCCTTCATAGTTCTGAAATGTGCCTCCCATCTCTCACATTTAATATTCTCAGGTCATCCTATGAGATGATACTCATGAACTTCAGAGACTGTATAAATCAATACTCAATATTTAAAAAATAAGAGACATGCAGATTGGTTAGGATGACATGAAAAGATAATGTTGAATGTTGGAGGGGATGTGGGAAAACTGGGACACTGATGCATTGTTGGTGGAATTGTGAATGAATCCAACCATTCTGGAGAGCAATTTGGAACTGTGTTCAAAAAGTTATCAAACTGTACATACCCTCTGATCCAGCAGTGTTACTACTGGGCTTATATCCCAAAGAGATTTTAAAGAAGGGAAAGGGACCTGTATGTGCAAAAATGTGGCAGCCCTTTTTGTAGTGGCTAGAAACTGGAAATTGAATGGATGTCCATCAATTGGAGAATGGCTGAATAAGTTGTGGCATATGAATGTTATGGAATACTATTGTTCGGTAAGAAATGACCAGCAGGATGATTTCAGAAAGGTCTGGAGAGACTTATATGTATTATAAGTCTCTGAGTGAAATGAGCAGGACCAGGAGGTCATTATGTACTTCAACAACAATACTATATGGTGATCAATTCTGATGGACATGGCCCTCTTCAACAATGAGATGAACCAAATCAGTTCTATTTGTCCATTAATAAAGAGAACCAGCTACACCCAGCAAAAGAACTATGGGAAATGTGTATGAACCATAACATAGCATTTCCACTCTCTCTGTTTTTGTCCACTTGCATTTTTAATTTCCTTCTCAGGTTAATTTTACCTTTTATCTAAGTCCAATTTTTCCCATGCAGCAAAATAACTGTATGGATATGTACACATATGTTGTATTTAACATATACTTTAACATATTTAACATGTATGGGACTACCTGCCATCTAGGGAAGGGGTGGAGGAAGAGGGGAAAATTTGGGACAAAAGGTTTTGCAAGGGTCAATGCTGAAAAATTACCCATGCATATGTCTTATAAGTAAAAAGCTATAATAATAAAAAATAAGAGACATGAAATAACATATCCCAAGTCATACATTTAGAAAGCATCAAGAGTGGGATTTGAACCCAGATTCTTTGACTTCAAAGGCAGAAGTCTTTTTACTTTACTACACTATCCTTCCCATTATGAAAATTATCTGTTCTCTGTTAAAAGGTCTCATCTACTTTGGATTTTAGATTAGGTCTCATGTAAGAATGGAAATATTGGAGAGCAGCTCATTACCTCATTTTATATCTGAGAAACCTGAAATTCAGGAGTTCATACAGGAAGTAAGAGAAGACAGGGGGCTTCTCCATCCCCAGAGAGTGCTCTTTTCTGGGTGCCTCTTTTTCCCCTCATGCTCTTGGCATGTACTTATCTGTACCCCCATTGTTTTACTTCATTAAAATAATGCTAATTCTGCTCTTGGAGAAGAGGAATGGTTTCTTTTTGGTCTTTGTATAACCAGTGACTTCTATAAGGTGTGTCATGAAGCAGGTGCTTAATAAATGTTCATTGAACTTAATTTCCAGTGTATGTGAGTAACATTTTCATGCCTCTTTCATTCTAAATTTGATAATTTTATAAAGCTTCTGCTTATCCATGCACAAAAGAGGAACTCAGTAAATGTGTTGAATTGAATTGCTTTAAAACATAGTAAAAATACCATTTCTCAAAGGAAAAAATATGCATTACATACACACACTCAGCTCATGTGACATGGGAGCAGCCATCATGTTTCATGTTTTGACATGTTCCTTCGAGCTCGGCTCTTGGAAGGCTGTGATTTGTTTAAATACATCAAGCAATATTTTTGGGAACTAGCAAGTAAGTGACATTTCATGGTAACAGTGAATCACAGCCTATCTAAGCTGGAGGAGAACTGAGGCCAACTAATATAGCCCATTTCTATAGCATGAATTCACTTCTACAATTGCTCGGACAAATGACCATTCACCCGCTATTTAAATGGCTCCAGTGGTGGGGAACGCATTCTCCCATGTTCAGCAGTTGGATAGCTCTCCTTGTGAGAAATTGGTCCTCATTTCCCTCTGTAGCTCCTTGTACAGACCCCTGAGGCTAGGCAGAATAAATGGAGATAGCTCTTGTACATGACAGCTTTTCAGATATTGGGGAAAACTTCCCATTTTTTAGCCTCAGTTGTCTATTGTTTTACATCTCTTGCCTTTGAGATGGCATTGTATAGATGTCAGTTTTTTTTCCCTTTCCGGTCATCTCCTTGATAGTTTGGCTGCTTCTGAAAATGAACAATTAACATTATAAATTGTTCTAGATTATTTGAAGTAGGTATCCCAACCAGCTTGTGTGTTTGCATCTATCCCTATGGGTCATTGGAGAGGGAAGGCATTACAGGGACTTGGAAGCTATAAATCCAAAGGCTTCATTTAGCAATTTATGGTGAGGAATTTTCTCCCCATAAATTCCATTTCTAGTGGACAGAAACGATGTATTTTCTTTGTCTGCTGTGGAATAGGGGACCGATGGCCATACATCTCTATACCCAGGTAGGACCAACAGCTCGCTTTAGCACATAAATTTCATAAACAGCCGAGTTTCTGAAAATATATAAAGTAGAAATAAGACTCCCTGTAGACAGTGGAGTATTCCTGTTACAAGGAAGCCTCCCTGCACTCGGGCCTTTTATGGGGACGTATATTGCAGGCCTGCCACAATCTATTCCAAATTAGGCACGGGCTCCTAAATCATTTTCATTGGTGAAGCCAAGATGAGTGATATTATTTTGATGCACTTTTCCATGAAATGCAAAATATGTGATAATCATTATTTTAATGTCACTTGGGGACTCTTGGTCAAATAAAGATATTTCAGAGGCTGCATTTCCCACTCAAACATACCTTCAAAATATTTAAGGAACCACAAGGAAAAATGGCAAAACTGTGAATCACTGACTTCCAGACTAAAGGACTTTTTAATCCTAGATAGAGGGTAAAAAAATAAGAAGAATCCATTTTTTTATTCTCAGTGCAACCCCTTCTCTGTTATGCAATTGATTAGAAAATTTCCAAATTCATTGCTTATCTATACCTAAATGTTTCAGCACCAAGGTAACCCCTTGAGCATAAGTAATCATAACTGGCTCAAGGGAGATAAAGCATCCCCAGGGATAGGAAATAGTCATGAAACCAGGGTTCCAATTCTGGATTTGTTACTTGGCAATCTATAGCAAATCATCACTATTCTGAAACTTAGTTTTTTTTTTCTCATCTGCAAAATAAAGTTGGATTAAATGGTATTTTAAAAATCCTTTTTGCTACTCTCACTCTCCACAAATCCAATGATGACCCTAGGTGTACAGAAGACAAAAGATCATGTAGATAAGGAAGGAATTTGTGACCAAAGAATAACTGGAGTTCATTATAGAATGCAAATGCTCAAAGATGATGACAAATTTTGGAGGGGATGTGGGAAAACTGGAACACTAATACATTGTTGATGGAGTTGTAATCTGATTCAATCATTCTGGATAGCAACTTGAGCCATTTGCATCCAGAGAGAGGACTGTGGGAACTAAGTGTGAATCACAACATAATATTTTCACTCTTTTTGTTGTTGTCTGCTTATATTTTGTTTTCTTCCTCATTTTTTTTTCCTTTTTAAGCTGACTTTTCCTATGCAGCATGACAATTGTTGAAATGTGTATAGAAGAATTGCACATGTTTAACATATATTGGATTACTTTGCACCTCGGGGAGGGGGAAGGGAGGGGAAAAGTTTGGAACACAAGGTTTGCAAAGGTGAATCTTGAAAATTATCTATGTATATGTTTTGAAAATAAAAAAAACTATTTAAAAATAATGCAAATTACAATAGCTACAAAATGAGAAAAAAAGACAAGAAATAAGTCAAAATGTTGAAGAAGCAGCAAATTCTTTTGATAGATATGATTTTTTCCCCCTTATTTCTCCTTACTTCCCATACCCAGGCATTTAGCCATGAACTTGGAGTGCACATGGCAGGCACTTAATGAAAACTTATTATGCTTATAATCATAATAATGCCTAACTATGAATCAGAAATTTAGCTGACACCTAAACTTTGGTACTGACACTGAAAGTAATCCAAATAAAGTTGCCTTCTCTCAGAAACATTTTTTCCCTCTGCAAAACAATGCATTATCACTTCATTTTTAACCTGTTTCATGTGGGGCTGTAGCACAATGGAAATGACCTGTATTTGGCCAGGTAATGTGGGGTTAGATATGTATTTTTAGAATGTGGGCCTTTTCTAGATTGAGAGAGCTTCTCTCCCTGATTCTCTCTGTTCTTCTCTCCTGATTTTTCTTCAGAAATGAAAGGAATTCCTTAATTACTATATTAGTGTTTGTGTCTGTGGGTATAAACATATCCATATATATATATATATATATATATATATATATATATATATTATATATATATATATATATATATATACACACACACACATATATATATATACACAATACACATAAAATATATGAATCTTAACTTGTGTGTGTTTATTCATTAATCTCGATTAAAAGAAAAATCCCCCAATTAGTGCAGACTAGCACCTGTCCTCAAACCATAATCTGAGAGTTGACTGTGCCCTCTAAGAAGTTAAGTGACTTGCCCAGCATTTCTCCAGCAGTAGATGTTTGAGGTAAGACTTGGTCTAGTTCTTCCTGTCTAGTAGATTGGTGCTCTAATTACGAAGCAACACTGCCTGTATTTTGTAAATTATACAGATGAATATCAACTTTGTCAATAAATCCTCTCTGGGATGAGGGGTGACACATAAATTCCCTAGACTTTTTAATATTTTATAGATTCTGATAGATCACATTGGTCTCCATTAAATTATCCCTCTCTCTAATTGTGGAACTAGCCCGTAATTTTCCCCTTTACTCACACCTCTCTCTGATTTCATTCACTATGCTACTGCTTTTGTAGTTCTTCATTTATACACTGAAGACAAGAGTTACACAGACAATGGTGGATGAGTTATGATTGTATATCATTGGAAGGCACACTTGAATGAACTAATGAGATCATAGATTCCCCCATAATATCAAAGAAAGTATATTTAGATCTGGGCATAATTCACAGCTCATTTAATAATTTCTTGTCATCTTCTTTATATTCCCAGTCTCTTCCTTCCCTCTAGAACCTTCTCCTTTCCATAAACTAGTACTAGGCATATTTTTTTTAAGTTTCTAGCCTTTTCATTATGTTCAGACATTTTGCATGAAATTCATAAGGCTTCATAGGGACTTTTTTAGATGCCCTAAAGTATCGATGTCAAATTGAAATAGAAATGAATACCTGCTGACTGCATCATGACTTGGAAAGTCCCAAATTGATAATTACAATTGATAGTCACAAATTATTAATGTTGTTAAGCATTCCAATTATATTTTAATCTGCTTCTGACTGCACTTGAGAGAATTCTTATTGTAACCCATGAATTTGACATTTTGCTGAAGTGTGGCAATACTGGACCTTGCAAATACTACTTTAGAATCCTCAAGAATTTTTGAGTTTATAATTTCAGATTCTGAGAAATGGAAAAACAAAGTTCAGCAGCTTCCTAGTCTAATCTGTACCTGATGGGGAAAGCCTCCTACAATGTTTGTAACAAGTGGTCACCAGCCATACCTTTCCTGGAGAAGACACCACGACCTGTTCAGGGTGCCTTGACTACTTGAGCAGAGCTCTCCTTGCCAGGAAAATTTTCCTTAGGTAGAATTAAATGTTGTCTCTTTGACATTTCTACTGCTCCTGGTTCTGCCCACTGGAGTCAAGCAGCTCAAGGATGATTCTGCTTTAAATTCTGGAATCAGTCTTTCATATCCTAAATCTGCATTTATCTAGACAGTACTTCTCATTCTGTCAGCTGATCCTCATATGTCCTGATCTGAAACTCTTCCTCATCTTGATTGGCTCTTCTAGACACTCTCCAGTTTATCAAAAAAAAAAAAAATTAAACTATCAAGTCCCATAACAGAACATATTATTTCAGATACGGTCTGGTCAGGATGGAGAAAAAAGATGCTATGAGCAACCTAGAATTTGACATGATTACAGGAAATGTCCCTCATTCCACTGTATTGTAAATATAAAAATTTTATAATGTGCCATCTCATTGATTTGTGAGGATGGTCCCAGTGTCTCTTCCATCTATGCTGCCCCTCAACATCCTTATTTAGTCCTTCAATGATCTGCTCTTCCTCCAATGGAAGATCTTTCTATCACCAACACTATTCTCAGTCCCCAATCCCAAATCACAAATATATGTAGTTATGAATTATTGTATTTAACTTAATTCCTCCTGCAGACAGGGCTCTGCTATGGAGCACCCTTGTATATAGTTTAGTTGCTTCTTGGAAAACAGCCATATTATGCTCTTTCAAAGGAATGCCAGAGGCTTTAGGTCTTGGGATAATTGAAGGTTGATGTTGAATAATAAAAATAGCTAATATGGCTTTGTGGACAACAGGAGAACCAAAGAACAGACTGCTCCTTCTTGGGGATTGTAGCAATGTTACTAACAAAAACAAAAATTATATATATTTCAAGAACATTTCTTTACCATGGTACTGGGTGAACAATATAGCTTCTGTCCTCAAGGAGAAAACAATTCTAATAGAGAGATATAGGCAATATAGAATACAGGAGGGTGTGAAAAGGGAAAGATATCTGCTCAGAGGAGTCACAGTAGTGGTCTGGTAGTGGCTGGATGCCATAGCAAATGCCAAACAAATGCTGAAAGTTAGATCAATAGCTGTATATTAAAGAATGATATGTGCCAGGCACTGAAAGGAAAAACAAGCAAACAAACCTCCAGCTTTTAGGGAGCTCCCACTCTAATAGGGGAAACAATCAGAAAATAATTATGTACAAATTAGATCAATAAAGATACTATAGGTAATTAACTGAAGGAAGGCATTGGAATTAAGATGAGTTAGAAATGGTTTTTTGCATGTGGGATTTTAGTTGGAAATTCAAGGAAGCCAGGAGCTGAAAAGGATAAAGGGGAGAGATGAAAATGTTCAGTTGAGAACCAGGAGTGCCTCATTTTAGTACCATCCAGTGTCACTGGAACACAAAGTATCTGAAGGGAAGTAAGATATGAGAAACCAAGAAAAGGGGAAGGGAGGAAGTCATCAAGGGCTTTAATACACAGAGGATCTAATATTTGATCCTGGAGGTAGTAAGAAGATCCTGCAATTGATTAATTTAAAGGAGTGATATTAAGACTTTAAGACATTAATTAAGTGAATTCTCACATTAAGTGTGAAAATCTACTTAACATCAGTGAGTTCAGGGTGCCAGGTTCAAAACTAAGACATTGCTAGGAATAATGACTGCACTGTAGAGTTACTGCCTGTGATATCTAAAATGTCAGAGATAGGGGGAAGAGTTGGGCAAGGTTGAAGAAGGGCCAGTGTGGACCCAATTTTCAAAATGGGAAATAAAATGAAGATTTGGGATGACTGGCTTTGGAAATTGGATTCCATTCTTACTATGAAAGCAATAATTTATGAACACTGAAGAAGACTATTAGCAAATACCAAGAGCCAGCCCAACTTCATCAAGAATTCTTCATGTCAGTCTCGTTTCCTTTTTTGGACAATTTCTAGACTTGCACATCAAAGGATAGCAGTAGATGTCAAGTATCTAGATGTCAGCGCAGCGTATGACCAAGTCTTCCTTGTTATTTTTAGAATGATTGGAGAGACATGAACTAAATATCTAATTAGGTGCAATCAGAACTGAATGACTCACTAACCTCAAAAAAACATTCTTCAGTAGATCAGGGTCAACTTGAATGTAGGTGGTCTTTACTGAAACGCTACCGATATCTGCCATTGATTTGTCCTGGATAACATTTTTAAAATCACTGATTTATCAAATAATATGCTTAATACCAACTTTTACATTAGCCATTTACTTCCCACATCATATTTTATTTTCTACTGCTCCTTATTTCAATCAGCAAAATGGTTCAAATAAAATAAAGCGGCAACAAAAAGACCATCTGGATGCCTCACTGGCCTGATAAATGCTATATATTCCTTTTGCAGGTTTCTCCTGGTGGCATTTTTGCTGCCACACGAACCACCTGGGAAGGGAATTGGTCATCATGCTTGACAAATCATGGATTGTTTTTCAGTCCATGCCAGAGTGAGTGTGTCCTATGGTTCTTTATGTCAAGCCAATAATAGATGCTAGTGTCCCTACACTTTCAACAAGGCTTCTGGACACCATGAATTAATCTCTTTTTTCTTGATATCAATAATATATATTTTCTGTCTTGGTATCATCTGTGGATTTCCTGTCTGTTTTATTGAACACAAGAAGATTATTTTAGAGCAGGTTCTGATCTGTCCTCTGTGGGAAGAGCCTCCAAACTTTCATAGAACCCCAGTTGGTCTGAGATGGGCAGAGAAATAAATATCAGTCAAGGAAATCTTGCTTTAAAATCCATTTCAGACCCTTATTCCCTGTGTCCCTGGAGATGATATCTAAGCTCTCTGAGTCATCATCTTCTTTTCTGCAAAATGGGAATATCTCACAGGGTTACTGTGAAGATAGCATCAGCTAATGTTGCAAGCCTTACAGAGCTCCAGAAATGGGAACTATTATCCTTTCCCTTTATGATCATATCATATCCTCCTGTGAATAATAAGTGCATCCGTAAGATGTGCAATAACTTTTACATACATGACTTGATCTGTTCTTCACAAAGGTCCAGTAAGATTCATAAGAAAGGTGTTATTAAATCTATTTTACAACTGAGGAAACTGAGGCTCAGAGAACTATGTCTGGAGAGTTTTCTTTCCCATATTCTCTGCTGCTGCTTGCACATCATTCCTCCTTTTTGGATCCTTCCCATCCCACATTTTCTGTGTGTTTTTTCCCTTCTTCTCCTTAAGTGCAGAACTCTACCCTGCTGAAAACCAGCTCTTTATCTTTCTTCACAACCTCAAAAGCATAGAGAACCAGATTTGACTTCAGCCTTCTTATATTCTCCTCTTACTGGAAGACCTGGCCTAGGATTTTTTGTCTTCATAAATATTGATGATGGGAGGTGGTACTTCCTCTTCAGTACTTGGGCCAGTTCCCCCACACCCTTGCCCCTTCTATACCAAAATCATTTTGATTTGTAATTTGTTTCTGCTTTGTTCCCCATGCTCCTTTCTTTTCCAGAAAACATCCTGTTTGCCTGGCTGATTGTTAGGGATGGGTAGCCTGGAATAGAGAAAGCTTAATGAGAACATATTCACTGTCATCAGATACTGTCATAGAGAGGTTGTCATCTTGAAAAGGGATTGGGCAATCATGGTGTAATGGAAAGAGCCATGGCTTGGGGTCAGCGCCTAGGATTGAATCATTCTTGTATGACTGAATCTATTTGAATCCATTTATTAAGATTATGGGCAATTAAGTCTTTCTCCTTGGCCTCCTGTTTCTCCTTCTGTCTACACACAGAGAAGGTTCAACAAGACGAAGAGGTCCTGCCTTTTTCCTGGGGGGCTAATTCATCATTATACTGTGAACTCCTCAAGGACAAAAATTGTTTTTGTTTTGCCTTTCTTTTTATTTCCAGTCCAGCTCTTCTTGTTATTATTCAGTTGTTTCTGCGGAGTCTGATACTTCATGGTCTCATTTTGGAGTTTTCTTGCCATTTTCTTGTCCAGCTTCTTTTATAGATAGGGAAATGAGGTAAATAAAGATGAGTTGCACAGGGTCACACAACTTGAATTTAGTGCTTCCTGACTTCAAGCCCTGCATTCCTTCTACTACATCATGCAGCTGTCCTGTCCAGCACATTATGGGTACTTATGAATACATGTTGACTTGTCGTCTCGTGAATCCCATAGCCTATATCTAGAACATCTGAAGTTAGAGAGACTGTGACCATGAATTACATAGCAATGAGTCTAAAAATGATTTCTTTCAAGATAGTGAGAAGCATAAACAAGGTTTTTGAAAAATTTGCAACAATTAAAATGTGGTAGAAAAAGATCTGTGATTTTTATTGGTGACTAACTCACAGGCAATGCTAATTCTATTGGAGTTTGGTGGTCACATTCAACACTGAAGTAAATGCTAAATTTCAGTAGTAAATAAAAGATGTTATTTTTTTTTCCCTCTATCCAAGTTCACAGACTTTGTGAAATCTCCTAAGGGGTTAAGAGACTGTGAACTAGATTATGTGTAAAGAATCTACCACTAAATCTTTTGGATATATATCTGCTTGGCCCTAGGTAAGTCAGAACTAAAAATGATAGACACTAGCTACAGAGGGCAGATTTCAACTTGGGAAGCCAAAACTTGCTAACAAATTGAGTGATTTGAAAGAAATGGGGATATGGGAGGCAGATATAGGGTCACTCAAATCCTCAGAACCATCAGGAGCTAGATGGTCACTTAACAGGGATTTGCACATAAAATTCCTGTTTCATAAAAGGGTTAGATCAGATTCAAAGAACTCAATAAATATCTCATTAGCACTTATGATGTACAGTCTTCTGAATATTCCTGGAAAGATGCAGAGTTTATAGGAAACAGTATCTGGCCTCAGAGATCTCACCATCCAAGATGGGAGTGGGGAGGTAGAAAGTAGCCCAGATAACTTGGATGGATAATATTTCAAAAAGACATGTACCCTCACCAAGGCAAACAGGAGTGAGTGCAGTCTCGCAGGGAAGGTGATGGCTGACATAATCTTCTAGGGAGGCTTCTAGGAAAGGCCACCTTGGAGTTGAATTTTGAAGGGTGGACAACAATTACAGAAGTAAAGATAAATGGAATTTGAGAAGCCCTGAGTATTTGTTTGTGTCTCTGAGCTTCTGAGATTCTGTGATGTTCTGAGACTGAGATCTATGGAAGGCACACAGTAGTTATCCAGTGACACAGCCAGAGCTTGAGATCTTTCCTTTTCTTTCAGCTCTATAGCACTGAAAATTCTAAAGCTAACCCAAGAAACAGATGCCAGTGTTTCCCTTCCATTCACAAGGGACCCACTAAAGACACTGTTTGTGGGCACATTTTCATTACCCTAATTTAATAAAAAAAAGTTTATGACCCAGTATATAGTCAAACATGTAATCACCCCTTGTGCAGTAGGAGCTAACACAGCACTAGTAAAAGAAATTTGAAGAAAACATTTCCATGCAAAATGGATCAGCAGAAAATATCTGATGATGAAAAGGAAAGAGGAAATTGTGAGAAGGTCCAAGGAAAGGAGGCATAGGTTTTAGCCTATGAAACCCCTAATTCTGTATTGAAAAGGACTTTAGAAGCTAAACTCTCCCAGATTTCTCTATGATAACCTCCCACTCTCTATTGGACTCTTCTAAATTTCTCAGCCTTCTTCAAATCTCCTATAACTCCCCTGCTCCTCACTCTTTTACCTGAAAACCTTGCCTCATAGAAAAAAAAAATTGAAGGCATTTATTGTGAGCTCTCCTTTTCTTCATCTTATATGTTATATCATTTATATGACTTCTGTTACTTTCTCCCCTTCCTCGTTGTCTCACTTGATTAGGTGGCTTTTCTTCTTACCAAGACTAGCCCCTCTACCTGCTCAAGGGATCGCATTCCTTCTTGTCACCTCCAACAAATGGTAGCCCAATCATGCTCAGTGGAAGAGGTTTCTACACACTGAGGCAGTTCATGACAAACTGGGATTTGTTAATCATTGATACATCAAGGTTCAACTTCTTTCTCTGCACGTTGGTCCAGATGCCACCACTTTACATGTGTAAGCAAGTGTCTCTACACAACAGCAATGGATAGATAATAAGAATATTCTTTTTTTATTTTTTGTTATTTTAGTTTTTATTTTCAAAACATGCAAGGATATTTTTTCAACACTGATCTTTGAACAATCTTGTGTTCCAATTTCCCCTCCTTCCCCACCTTTTCCCCTAGATGGCAAGTAATCCAATCAATATATGTTAAATCTAATATAGGCATACATATTTATACAATTATCTTGCTGTACAGAAAAAATCAGATCAAAAAGTAAAAAAAAAAAGAAAAAGAAAAAGAATATGAAATTCAAGTAAACACAACAAAAAGAGTGAAAATGCTATGCTGTGATCTCTCCTCAGTTCTCATAGTCCTCTCTCTTGGAGTAGATGGTTCTTATCATCAGAAGATCATTGGAACTGCCCTGAATTATCTCACTGTTGGAAAGATCCAAGTCCATCAGAATTGATCACCATATAATCTATTTTTTATCACCATATAATCTTCTTGTTGCTGTGTACAATGATCTCCTGGTTCTGCTCATTTCACTTAACATCAGTCCATGTAAATCTCTTCAGGCCTCTCTGAAATCATCCTGCTGGTTGTTTCTTACATAACAATAATATTCCATAGCATTCATATACCATAACTTATTCAGCCATTCTCTAACTGATGGGCATCCATTCGGTTTCGTTTCTTGTCACTACAAAAAAGGCTGCCACAAACATTTTTGCATATGTGGGTCCCTTTTCTTTCTTTAAGATCTCTTTGTGATATAAGCCCAGGAAAAAACACTGCTGCATCAAAGGGTATGCACAGTTTGATAACCCTTTGGGCATAGTCCCAAACTGCTCTCTAGAATGGTTGGATCCACTCCTAGTTTCTCCAACAATGTAGGAGTGTCCTAGTTTTCTTACTTCCCTTCCAACATTCATCATTATCTTAGCCAATCTGAGAGATGTGTAGTGGTATCTCAGAGTTACCTTAGTTTGAATTGTTCTGATTATTAGAGATTTAGGACACCTTTTCATATGACTAGAAATGGTTTCAATTTTTTCATCTGAAAATTGTGTGTTCATATCCTTTGACCATTTATCAATTGAAGAATGGCTTGATAAAAGAATATTCTAAGCCAGCTCTATTAATTATCTCCTGTATAGTACCTGGATAACCTTGTTTACCATATAGATTTTGCCTATACTCTAGAAATCCAAATGACATTTGTGGGCTCCATTTTATTAACTAGTTGATCACTTCTCAAATCTGAATCCCCTCTCTGATTCTCCTAGCTTCTGTCATAGGCAGGGAAGAAAATACTGCTAGAAGATTAATGCCATCAATTCATGTTCCCACTCTCTATTGGACTCTTCTAAATTTCTCAGCCTTCTTCAAATCCCCTATAACTCCCCTGCTCCTCACTCTTTTACCTGAAAACCTTGCCTCATAGGAAAAAAAAAAATTGAAGCCATTTATTGTGAGCTCTCCTTTTCTTCATCTTATATGTTATATCATTTATATGACTTCTGTTACTTTCTCCTCTTCCTCATTGTCTCACTTGATAAGGCGGCTTTTCTCCTTACCAAGACTAGCCGCTCTACCTGCTCAAGGGATCCCATTCCTTCTTGTCACCTCCAACAGGTGATTGTTCCCTCAGTCATCTCCACTCAGTCACTGATTTTCAATCTAGCCCTGTCTACTGGCTCATTTTCTCCTGTCTACAAAAATGCCCATGTATCTTCAATCCTCAAAAATACCCTCCTATTCCTACCATCATCCTCTATCCTTTTTGCCCTTTATAGTTAACCTCCTCCAAAAAGCCACTTACAACAAGTGCCTCCACTTTTTTCACTCCTATTTTTTAAAACATCTTTCAGAAAAGTGAAAATATGGCTCTTAATCTTATCACGCCACTGAAATATCTCTCTTGAAATTTACCAGTTATTTCTTTGTTACCATATCCAATGGCCCTTTCTTAATTCTTTTTAAACTCCCTGTAGTCTTTGACACTATTGATCACTCACATGTCCTTAAAATTCCCTTCTCTCTGTGTTCTCTTCCTACCTCTCTAAATATTCCTGATTAATTCCTTTGTTGGATCTTTATCCAGATCTTAGCTTCTAACTATAGTTAGCCCACAGGGTTCTGTCTTTGGTCATCTTCCCTTCTCCCTCCATCCTACTTCTCTTGGTGATCTTATCAGCTCCCATGGATTTAATTACCATCTCTATACTAATGGCTCTCTAATCACTCTATCTTGTGGCAATCTCTCTCCTGACTTCCAATGTCATTTATCTTCACCTGATTTTCATATATCTCCAACTAGATGACCAATAAACATTTTAAATTTGACATGATCACAACAAAACTCATTATCTATGCCTCCCCTTATTACCTTTCCTACTATTAAAGAGAGCAACACCATCCTAGTAGACCCACATGCTAATTATCCAAGGTACCATCCTCAACTCCTCACATCTCTTGAACACTCAATATTCATCTGTTGCCACAGGATACCAATTTCACTTCTGTGACATCTCTTTAATATACCTCTTTTCTTCTCTGACCCTGTCCTCACCCTACTACCCTTCACCTCACAGCCGGACTATTGCCATAGCTGATGGGAAATCTGCTTTCCTCATCTCTTCACACTCAAATCCATCCTTTATTTCAAACACCAACCTGATTTCCCTTCAAGGACAGTTTTGGCTGTATCCTTCTTCTACTCAAAAAACATCAGTGATTCCCTGCATTTTCAAGCATCAACTACAAAACTCTGCTTGGCCTTCAAAGTTCTTCATAACCTATTTTTCTTCTACTTTTCCAGGCTTCTTAAAGCTTACTTTTTATTATATACTCTTTGATACTGCCCTCCTGGTTGGTCTCTGAGGAAGATCCTCCAGAGTCTAACTCTGAGCATTCTTGTGAATTACCCCCTATGCACAGAATGTTTTTCTTCAAGATCTAACTCAAATCCCAACTTCTACAAGAAACTTTTCATAATACCTCCCAATTATAATGATTTCCCTCTGTTAATTATTTTCTACATATAGTTTATTTGTGTATGTTTATTGTTTGTTTTTTACCCCATTGGATTATGATCTTTGAAAGCACAGTGTCTGGTACCAAGCACATGCTCAATAAACATTTAGAGACTGATTATGGCTTTCTAAATTTTTCTTTTGGAATTATCCATAGCCTCTGAATTGCTAGCAGCAGAGACATGGACAAATGGAAAGACCATGAAGTTTGACTAGTTTCAATCATTAAACTATTATTTCTATTGTTGTGTGTGTATGCTGTGCATGTGTGTGCATGTGCATGAATAAGTGTATACTTATATACATATGTTTGTATATGTGAGAGAGACCACCATAAGGAATTATCCTAGTGCTGGATCATGGTTTAAATTTGGACCTCGGAACAATAGTGGTCCTCTCCATTGCTATGGGTGGGTGCAGACTTCATGTCCTGCAGTGTAGAATCACTACCTACCAACAGGTCCTTTCTTTGACATTGAGGGGTAATTCTTCCCTGGAGGTGTCTGTATACCCACACCTTCATTTCCTGGAGCATGGGAAGATGCTTTTCTCCTAGTTTTTTGGAAAAAAACCTCCTGTCCAATGCACTCCAAAGGCTCAGTAGCCTTTTCAGTCTTGATGCGCCTAAGATGGCACACATCATAAATGCCTGAAACTTAGCCTTTTACCAAGCTTATGTATATTCATTCAGAAAGCTGTCATTCTTACAGTCACACAGGTAACAATACTGTAATGATTGTTGACTGCTCCCCTCCTCTCAGAACCAACATATACAATCAATAACCAAACCATTGAAACTCTTTTCTTAACCATCTCTCACATCTATTCTATACTTTCTACCTATATCAACTTTTAACCTAGTTTGGGCCTTTACCACCTCTTACTTCATATATTAAGGGTAGCTAGGTGGCTCAGTGGATAGTGCCTGGCCTGAGTCAGGAAACTTCATCTTCTTGAGTTCAAATCCATCTCAGGACATTTACTAGGTGGGCAAGTTACTTAACCATATTTGCTTCCGTTTCCTCATCCATAAAATGAGTTGGAAAAGGAAAGGGTAAATCATTTCTTTACCAAGAAAATCTCAAATCAGGTCAAAGAGAGTTAGACACAGCTAGAAAATGACTGAACAACAATTAAAGCTGGTCTATTAAAAATAACCTCCTAATTAGTTATCAAAAATTCTATAGCCCAGATCTGGCCATGTTACATTCCTCCCTTTTCCTTTTAAAAACAAAATGAAACAAAAAACACCAATGGTTCCCCATTATCAACCAAAAACACACTAATTATATTCCTGCTACTCTTCACTATAGGAATTCCATCTTCCATCTCCATAGCTCTGCACTGGCTGTTCTTCATGCCCAGAATGCCCTCCTTCCTCACTTCTGCCTCTTGGAATTATTTTCCTTCAGGTCTCAGCTCAAACAATGCTTTCTACATGAAGTCTTTTTTATTCCCCCAATTGCTAGCACCTCCTTCCCTAATAATCTGGGATTTATTTTATATCTATTTTCAACATAACTATAGATATCCATGTTGCCATCCATCATCTGGTTGTAAGATCCTTGAATTTTCATTTTTATTTTTATATCCTCAGAATGTAGCACAAGGCTTGTATATGATTGATGATTAATTCATGTTTGATTGTTGAATTATATGGAATGAGTCCTTTCTGCTTGGAGGAGGACACTTGTCTTATTCTCTGTCTGTGGATGGACTGTGATTATAATGGCCACCAAGCTCACTGCCACCAAATATCCTCCCTCACTGCACCCAGAAAAGCATCTGAGTGAGGCAGTCTTTGATCTGGTGATATATCATTTCTATTGTCATGTCTGTGCACTTGTGCATGTGTGTGTATGTACACAAACAGGTGTATACTTGTATACATATGGGTATATATGTAAGAAAGACCACCATGAGGAATTATCCTGGTGCTGAGCCCCCCATTTTAGGTAGCCATTGGCAAAATCTTCCCTTCTAGAGTCCCCTTCTGAGCCATATTTCCATTGGATCATAGATTCAAAGATTGCAGAAAACATACAAATTCATTCTACAGAAAAGGAAACTGAGTCCCAGAAAAGGCAAGTGAGCTATTCCCGGTGCCAGAGATGACCCAGCCAGTGGCCCATCTCAGGTACAAGTACCTCAAATATAGCATTTATTTGAGATTAGGTTATTGCATGATACGACTACTAAAGTCTCTCCTTGTCGTTAAGATTCCAAGCTCTGTGATTTGGTAATTCTTAAATAAATCCAAAGCTTGAATTACAAATATTTGATCATGACTGTCCAATAACTGAACTTTCAAAAAAAAATGAATTGGTTAAGTGGAGGAGACCAGAGCATTCATGCTAAGATAATTGTCAGTACAATTGTATTTAGAGCTGTAACAGCTACATAGGGAAAAAGAGAGGAGACTTTCTGATCTCTCTTTTAAAATGTAGAACTCAGAGAAAATGAGGGGGGCAACAGAGAAGAAGATTTAGGCTTCTTATTAAGAAAAATATCCTAATAATTAGACCTATAAAACAAGGCAATGACAATTACTAATGTCTACTCTCTAAGACCATGAGGGTAAACTGGGGAGGATAATCTCTAATGGGAAATACAATGGTTACTCATTGGGAATATTGGGATTATGGGGAAAGACAGTCTCAAATGTGAGATAAAATGGCACTTCCTGGGGACAGGGGAGTCAGGCAGTTTTCAATGGTAGGTACAATGGCCTCTCAGAGGGGACATAGAGATTGGGAGGAGGGCAGTTTTTAATAGCAGGTATAAAGGACCCTCTTGGGAACATGAGGGTGGAGGGAAGGCAGTTTCCAATGGTGGGTGCAATCGCCACTTGAATCCAATGGAATGGAATGGATTCAACAGATTGGCTTCTGAAGCCTTTTCTGGACCTCAGTCTAGCTACAAGCACATGATAACTGTTGACTGTCCAAGGAAGGGTAGAAGAATAAGGACAGAAAACGGAAAACAGGAGTCATGTTTTAGAGAAGGATTATCTTACTCTAGAATAGTATAGAAACATACCTGCATACTGACTTAGAAAACCACAAATTAACATTATCTGCATTGTATCCCCAAGGAGGCTGGCTTGTTCAGTATATTGGCCTGCGGTTGAATTGACCTGAGACATTAATTGTATGAGCCTGGGCAAGTCACTTCATCCTGCTTGTTTCACTCACCTCATCTATAAAATGAGTTGGAGATGGAAGTGGCAAACCAATTCAGTATCTTTGCCAAAACAAAAACAAACAAACAAAACCAAACCATGGATAGTACTGAAGCTGTCTATGATTAAGTATGACTAAACAACAATGTTGTTATTTAGATATTTTGTTAAACATTTCCCAATTACATTTTGATCTGGTCTGGGTGTACTTGAGAGTTTTACAGTATGCACACTTAGCCAGTTGGGTTTTAGTTTGACACGAGAGGATTATCTGTCTTTTTTGCATAGTTTGGTTTGAGTAGGTTTTGTGGTCAGATCAGAAAAGGCAGAGGCAGAGCAGGCACCAAAAACTGGCAAAATAACTCAAAGGGTCTTGGTATAATGCTGGAGAAACTGAGGCAAGATAGAGATTAGAGAGTTTTTAATATTGTATTTGAATTTCTGAGAGGAAGAGATTGTCTAGGGGCAGAGCAGAATCTATTTTGCTCACAGGGCTGAATTGGACTTTTGTCTCAAAGAATTCAGCATTGAATGTGAGATTCCATAATTCTTATAGGGCTCTAGTAATCAGGGGAGACAAAAGCACCAGTCTGAACACTGGTGAGCGGGAATTCTAGAAAGGGACCATTAATCCGGTTCTGATAGGTTGGGGCGTGAGTACCAAAAGTTCTTGATAATTTAGGAGGACTTAAGAGCCAGGATGTCTGAAATATAAGATCTCCCCCTTATCTGAGATTTAAACATTTACAATTTATGACCCTAGAATAGCCCTAAGTTATATCAGTCCTAACAGTCAGGAAGTGGGGGTGTTGCAACTGGGGGATTAAGGCAGAACAATTCAGGGAACTGAGGCAGAACAATTTAGGGAAACTGAGGCAGAACAATAAATAGAAACTATGGCACAATATTGGGATGTGGAGAGGAAGTAATAGGAGACCAGAGCTTCCCCCTTTGTCAGAAACATTCCTAAAACATCTATCAACTAAGAGTCCATTTGCATAAGATTGTTTATTCTTTGAAAGTGTATCAATTATGAATTTGTATGAATTCCTTGAAGCAATCTCTTTTTTTATTTTTTTGCTAAGAACAGAGTTCTATGGGGGAGGGTTATGAAAAGGGAATTCTGGGGCTATAAAGACAATGATGATGCTGTGTGTATGTGAGGGGGACAGAAGAGAAAAAAGAGAAAAAAAGGAAAGATATAGAAACAGAGGACAGACAAACTGAGACAGAGACAGAGAGAATATGAGAGAGAGAAGAATATGAGAGAAAACAGAGAGAAGAATATAAAAGAAAACAGAGAAAAAAGAGGAGAGGAGACAAAAGGAGAACAGAGGAGAGAAAAGGAGAGGAAAGAAAAGGAGAGGAAAAAAATAAAAAGAAGAAAAGAAGAGAGAAAGAGATAGAGACAAAGAAATAGTGAGAATCTCAGCTTTGCAAAGCTTGGACCTGAAATGACCCAAGAGGGCACTTGACCATTCCCCCAACTCAGTGCATGAATCCCTTCTCTGATGTCTAGCCTTTCCTACAAAGAAGATGATCTTCCTTCTCCAACTCTGGAAAGCTTGGCTGGGTACAAGTTGCTCCTGACACATTAGAGACTTCCACCTTTTCCTCCTTGTTTAATTCCTGGGGCCAAGCAGAGAACTCTGAGCTCTCTTCTACCCAATATTCCTTCAGATCCTTAATGATTTTACCCCAAATCTTATTTTCTCTGGGCTACAAATTTCTAGTTTCTCCAGCTGTTTTGGGACCTGCTTTTTGAGGACACTGGATGAGTAAGAGGGTCTCTAAAGGGGATGGAAATAAAAAGGCCCCAGGAGGATTTGACCTTCTTTAAATTTGGCCTCAGGCTGTTAATAGTTCTTGCCTGTTTACCACTGGGAGACAAGTTGTGTGGGCCTCATTTACATAAAAACAATTGTGTTCTAATTAAAATTCTGTCTTATCTATTCATTAAAGCAAGCCCCCAATTGCCTTCAATTAAAGGGCAATTTATTTACCTAATCCTAGTTGAGAGACAGCCACCTTTTGAGCAAAGTCTTGCTTTTGAAAATAGAATCTACCATTCCAATCCCAACCTACCCTGTCACTCTTTACCCTTTGTGACCACTGGACCTTTTCTGGCCTCAGTTTCCTAATATGTACAATACAGGTAGTATGCTAGGTCAGGGGCTCTTCACCTTGCTTGTAAATGATGAGCCTTTTCAGGAGAGAGTCTGTGGACCATATGCACTCTTCAGATTCAGGATCTTAATTGCATAAAATAAAATGCATAAAATTATAAAGGAAAGCAATTATATGAAGTGTTAGGCCCTGGATAGAAGGTCATACCCCCTCTTCTATGTTGGGCTATGGATAGCAGGCCATACATCCCCATTCCCCTTTTTATTTGTGTTATTAGACTTGAGAAAATTGGGTTTAAAAAGAAAACTTTAAACCTTGAGGCTTTGACTCCCCTTTACATACCAGTGTGACATAATGAAGGATAGAAAAGAAAAACAACATCCAAGAGCCCGCCACAGCCTCCCTTCTTGTCCAAAACTACCCTGGGAAAAGAATTATTGTTAAAGACAAAGACCCCAAGTTCTGTTATCTCACCTACTGCCCTGATTAAAAAAAAAACCCTAAGTTATGCCCTCGTTATAGCCCCTATCTATCCAAGATTGGTCCTCCTCCCCTGTCTGACAAGATCTGAGCCACAGTCCCCAAGATGTAAATTCAAGTTTACTTCTCTCTCTCTCCTCTCTTTGAAATAAAGATAACAGCTGCAAGATGCAGACTGATTGCATTCTTACTTCTGTATTTTTCTTGCAAACTCTAGTTAGCTAAAACCCTATGTAAACTCTGTGCCTCAGTTCCTCTGCATCAAGTGCTTTGGAACCATATTCCTATTTGGTCAGCTAGCTTGTTAAACTCTCCACACTAAAATTAATAAATCTCTACTTGCCTCAGTTTCTCTGCCAGTATAGAAGGTTCAAACCATATTGCCATTGAGAATTTTTCATATTCTGAACTACTCTTCCAGAACCTGGAGCTATATGTATGTATGTATACACACATGCTGAAAGGAATTCTTCATTTGGACTTTCACTCTGATTTAAGAGGTAAAATTCAGAACAAAGAATTAAAGGGATTTTATTATAAATTAAGTCAAAGTAGCTATGTTGACATTGACAGACTGATCATCGATGACTAAAAGTCAGCAATAGTTTTTGGGTGAGGACAGCTTTAATAATTAACTTTAAGACAATTCAGTTGGTTCCTCCTCAGTAGAAGAAGCTGGATCCTTGTATCTCAGTTGTTCTTCCCCAAGGTAGTAAGAACATGACAGTTTTCAGGTAAGGATATGGGACAGAGAGGAGGTACAAAAGTTGCAGAGTTGGTGTCTTCTTTTCCACCAGTCCCTAACATTAATTGATAAGTGGGACTGGGAACAATGGGTAACTGAGCTGGATAAACTGAGGCAAGACAGGGATTAGGGTTTTTAATATTTTAATAGTGGAGAATTTGGGCTAGCCATACTATCCATAGCCAGCCAGCTGGACTGAACTCTTGTCTCAAAGCATTCAGCCACAAGCAAGTAATTCCAGAGACTTTTATAGGGCTCCAGCTATCAGGGAAATATGACATAGGATAAAATAGCCTTAATTCAGTTTTACTTCAGGTAATTGTTCCAGTATCTTTTAGATGGTGGAACTTTAAACTCCTAAATAATATTAGCTACAGGACCAGAAAATTTTACCTCCAAAAACAAATCTCATTAATCAAAGATTTAGATGACTCCTAAACAGGTATTTACCATGATTTTATATTGATTACAGTAAGAGATTCATCTCAGAAAGTCACAGCTTATCTTTCATATCTAACTAGATGGTTTATAAGATCAACATTACAAAAATCATTTTGCTCTTAAAATGTCCAATACATAGGAAAATTCTAAATTGCACATTGTACATAACAGAAACATGTTCAAAGGGACAAAGGTAAAAACTATTATTCTCAGAGTCCTTTTAAATAATAACTTTTAAGATGACTCAATACAATCAATTAAAACTCATAAAGAATGTCCTAATTCCACATAAAAGAACTTTCAGAATTAACATTAATAATTTCTTCATTCTCAAAAATGTTAAACTTTTGGAAATAACCCTACCAAATTAGAGATCGCAGTTGTTATCGTATTCCTTAAAAAAGGAGATCATTATGCACCTAAAGAAACAAACATTCAGTAATTAACACCATGTAAATAAAAGTAGGCTGTTCCTTTAAACAATAAAATGCTTTCTGCAACAGAGAGCCAGCTGAGTTTGTCTTCACTTCTAAAAAAGACAGCCACAAGCTGTTGGGGTAGTTGCGGGGAAGGAAGGTGAGTTAAATTTTCACCTTTGAAGCCAAAAGATCCCTTCGCTTTTCTCCCTCCCCCACTCTACTTCTCTTTATAATTAACTTTTAGGATGCCAAATCCTTCTCATAATTTAGCCAGCCAATGTGTTTTCTTTCTCCAAACAAATATCAAGGTCCTTCCATTAAAAGACTTGCCTCTTTCTGTCCAACATCCTCACCTTTCTTCAACATGCATTTTCCTTCTCTCTCTTCTCAATGACCAACATTACCTCATTGTAACACTTCCCTCTCTGTCTCCTTTCTGACTGCAACATATTGTATTCTAATGAGATTTTCATTCAAACTGTTGAATGTTTCTGCAAATCAATCTTTCTTATTCCATTTATGTATAATCACTTCTTTTCTCCTTTCCTTAGTTTTCTTTTCCTTTAAAACTAAACTCATACACTTGTTCCAAAGTGCTGACAAAATTTTAAAGCATAATTTATAATGTTTACAAATTGCCCAATATATGTTTCAGAAGGTAACAAACTTCATCTAATTAAGGGTATGTGACCTCTTCAGGTAAGTTATCAGGACTTTGTTTTAACAAGCTATTTTTTAAACTATTTTTAAATCAA
Source organism: Antechinus flavipes (assembly GCF_016432865.1). NCBI lineage: Eukaryota > Metazoa > Chordata > Mammalia > Dasyuromorphia > Dasyuridae > Antechinus > Antechinus flavipes. The sequence continues at coordinate 297,960,029 of NC_067402.1, read as the reverse complement.
ATCAAATACAGTCTTAAAAATTTTTGTCTTTCAGTAGTAATGTTCAATATTCAAACAAATTCCCAAGTTCTTATACTCAAAATAAATAGATCTAACATTCACAAGACAGTAGTAATTATTTCACAAAATTTAAGAATCGTAGTGCCACTTTAAAAACTAAGTTCCTAAAATTCAATAGACCAATAAGCCCATAAGGATATGACTTTTTCCCACTTAAGTAAGTTTTCCTAAATTCTAATTAAATTTTGCAGACAAACTGAATTGCTATTTGGTATACACACACACACACACACACACACACACACATACATATGCACACACACACACACACAAACACACACACACACATATGTTTTTAAACTGGTTTTCAGAAGTTTGACTAGATAAGGAGGTTTCTTCCCTTTGCCTAAGTCTTTTCTTCAAAGCAATTAACATCAGCTTCATTTGTTCTCTTACCTCCCCCCAGGCAGAGCTGCAACTTGAATCAGATAAGGTTTTATTGCCCCATTTTTTTTTTTCTTTTCTAAAAAGACTGCTTTTCTGCCAGGGTTTTAAAAGCAGCCAAGTTTTTCTGTCCTTTTTTTTTTCACATTAGTGCAAACAAGTTACAATTAAGTCCAATAAGAAGTTAAAAACCACAAGCATTTTTTTTTATGCTAAACACCTTTGCAATATTGAAATGACCAATTGCCAAATTTCTTAATCATTATTCCTAAACTGAGACAAGACAGAGATTAGGGTTCTTAATATTTTAATAGTGGAGAATTGGAGTTAGCCATACTGGCCATAGCCAGCTGGCTGGATTGGACTCTTGTCTCGAAGCATCCAGCCACAAGCACATAATTCCAGAGACTTTTATAGGGTTCCAGCAATCAGGAAAACAAAAGCAAGGGGTGGGGGATGAGGCAGAGAACTGGGTGAGTGGAAATTTTAGGAAGAACCATAACTGTTTTTTAATTTTGACAGGTTGGGAGTCAAGAAGATGGTCGAGCAGAAGACAGGAAGTTTAGGCTCAGGAGATATCCAAGTATTTGAGATAAACTGTCTGCAGTTTTTATGACTCCTTGGAATGCCAGAGTGGCCAGAGCTCTGCAGCCCTAATTATCTTAGTTCTAATGGCCAGGAAGAGGGGGTTGCTACCAGGGAAATTGAGGCATAGCACTTTTAACACATAACCCCGTATATCCATAAACATATATAGATATAGATATCTATAGCTATCTTTTAATTCTATAAATAATTCATGTTTATGATTATATTTATGAATATCTATATTATTGGATCTAAAGGCATATAGATCTGCACATAAGCTATATTATTTCAATATAGACAAAGGGATTTCCTTTCATAAAAATTATTTTAAAAAGCCATGCTTTTCCATATCATGTCAGTCAGCTGAACATGTTCACTGTGATCTAAAGAATATCATAATTTATCTATATTTTAGTAAAGGATTTTAATGAAGAATTTGATGAAGTCTCACATACTATTTTGGTGAAGCCATATGGATAGGATCAGCCCAATATATAGATTTTGAACTAACTAAACAGCCAAAACCAGAGGATTTTATTTAGATCTTATATACTTTAGGTATTATTATATTTAATTAGAAATCTATAAAATATCAACATTTATCTCTCTTTAGTTGTATATTTAATAGAGACATGCATGCATGTGCACTCATGGTACGTGTATGTACACGTGTATAAACACTTAGGTATACATGTATTACATAATATCCATATGCAAACAATATGTACATAAAAACACACATAAATAAATATTTTAGGAGGTGAAATAGATTATTTCCACACAAGATAGACAAGCTTCTCCATAGGTTAAGAAGGAGGAAATGGTACAAGTTATCACAGTCAGTGACCTAAGTAGTCATGAGATGCTCATCTGCTCCTTCTGGACAAGAGATTGATTGGAGGTACAAAAATATTTTATGTGTCTTTCTATGTAGTTGAGTCACCTTTGCCACTCTGGACTTTGTTATGGTGACAAGGAAAAACAAGGGTGGAAAGCCTCTAGTTAACTTCCTAGTGAACTTAGAATCTGTAGCTCACAGCTCTGGACCTTATATTTAGAACTTTGATTCTGTTAAATTGATTGATATTGATTGGACTAGAGCAGAACTCCAAATGAATTATTTCTTACAGACTTATATTTGAAGTTTTTTATTTTCTAGACAAACTGCTATCTAACTATTCCCCCTTTTATACTTGACTCAGTGCACATTGAATTGAATCCTATATTATATTCAGTAATTAGAGAAAATTCACCATGTTAGTCTTTCCTTTTTTTATCTTTGCTTTGAATTATTTTTATACAAGTACATTTATGCAAGAGTGGAATTCAAAAAATGAACTCCTTTTTGCCACTGTTTTTTTTTTTTCTCTTCTTCTTCCCTTTATGTTCCAACCCTTCCTAATACAAATTTTGCCTTTCACAGTTTGGAACACCCTGATCTTCAAATCCATTAAAGAATACTTGGAACTTTTCATACCCAAGACAAAGTCTGGTTAAGACAAAGTCTGAACTTTCCATGACAGGAAGGATAATGTCATGTTTGAACTTTGTCTCTCTCCTAGCACTAGGTCTTGTGCTTAATAGGGAAGGAAGAGTCATGCTGCCATGTTCCCTCAAATAATGGAGCTACAGAACAGTGTTATATATAAACTGCCTAAATGTTGTTGCTTTAATTTCACTTATTTAGCTTTTCATTGTGCCTTTTTTACTAACTCATATACCCTTCATCAAGTTTTCCTCATTTTGGTCCTCAGTTTTCTCATTTATAAAAGGATGGATTTGACTCTTTAAGATACCTCCCAAATTATGCATCCCCTGTGCCTCCTCCCAGCCCTGCCATCTCTTAATCTAAGATCCCTCCCAGCTCTAATCCCTGATATTCTTTCAGGTTTGATATTCTAAAGTTTATACTCTAGGGTTCCTTCTCACCTTCTTGGCTACTGTTATGCTAAGGTGTTAAATTAATGACAGCATCATCAGCCACTTGGGAGCTCTCCCGGTCCTATCTGACTTACAAAATCAACACCCGGGGCTATTTGGTGCCTCTCTTTCATCAATCCTTTCTCAGAATTGCTGGACTTCAGGAATTGGCTTTTGGCCTGGTACCTAGTAAATAAAGTGCCCCTTCAGTATATAGCTCTTCCCCCACCCCCAGTTGCAACTCCTCTGGTCTCATTTCATTCAGGCTATGACTCAATAACCAAGTCTCTTCCCAAGTTTCAAGGAACTTCATTAGGTCCCACTTTGGTGGAATCTTATTCTATTTCAAAGGCATTCTGTTCCTCAAAGTCATTCCTCTGTTCCTTTGCCTATAGACATAATGAGAATTCTTTCCTACTTCTTTTTCTGGGTCCTGGGCCTTCCAGCCTCCCTCACTTAATAAATATGTTTCCTTTCTACTTCCACTGTTTTTTATTTGTTTTATGGCTTGGACCACCATATTTTCCCTCTAATCTCACCCCTATTGGGTTATAATGTAAATTCTCAGTCTGAGACATTTAGTTTCTCTCTCAATGAGACTGGACACTTTTCTTCATTTTGACAGCTAAATCTAAAAGTTTTATTTTAACAAAGAGGGAGTTAAAAGAAAGCTCTGCACAAAATCATGATATCATGATTACATATTATGACAGCATATCAAAAATAGATACAACTTGCTGATAAACTCTTTCCTTGTTCATGTTGATAATCCAAGGTTTTCTGAACTGGAAATAATCTATGGATTCTTAGTTAAAAACAAAACAAACAAACAAACAAAAAAACAAACAAACAAACAAACAAAAAAACCTTTTTAATTCAACTCAGACCTCCACAGTTACCTATTAGATGATATTCCTCATAAGTGATCATCTAATGCTATCTTAAAGTGTAAGAGATAAGCATTTATCATGAATTTTATAGACCCACTGATAAAGCCAGGGAAGGATTTTATTTTACATTCTTGCAAGAATGGGTATCTAAGCTAGTAGGCACACACTTGAAGTGCAAAAGCACAGTCTTGAAATGTAAGTATTTTTTTTCCTAATTCCCCATTGACTTGGTACTATAGAGTTTATAGCCTATCCAGAGCATCTGATTCCCTCATATGAGTCTCCTTTCCTAATTATATCTCCCCTTGGAGTCTACCTTATTTAGGTATGTATACACCCTCTCTATATCTAATAACATGTTTCTTATTTTAATTTATGACTTTCTTATGTAAGTTATTTTTCCCTTGTTACACATCAGTCCAAACTTTAGCTTCCATTTCTTTCATTTTTCTGATTTAAGATTCATTTCTCTAATTTAAGTTTCATAACTCTGTGGAAACAAAAGCTTCATCTAATTCTCACAATATCATTTTCATAGGTGGATGGCAAGGACTGATGTATATGAGATACACTAACTTTCCAGTGGTTTTTCCACTCTGGGGTAGTTCTCATTTAGACAATGTGTTTCCTTGAATCAAGGCTAAATATGCTTTCTTTCTACAGATTTAATCTTTTCTTGTTCTGCCCTTTGGTGTCAAAGTATACTAGTCTTGCTTGCAATAGTCCTTTGAATATTTGAAGAGAGCTATCATGTTTGCTCAGAGAAGTCTCTTGTTCCAGACTAAAAATAAAAAAATAAAAATAAAATTTTACTTTTTTTTAATCCAAGGATGGCTGATCTCTGGCTTTCTCATCATCTTTACCACCATTCCACACAGATTCTCAGACCCATAAAGTTTCACTAAAATGTGGAATCTAGAAACACTCCAATAATCAATGGTCAAGAAATATTTATTAACATCCATGTTTAGGAATTATGTCAAGTACTGGGTATATAAATACAAAAAAAAATAATAAAAATAAAAACAGATGGAAAAAGCTTAAAATCTAATGGGGAAAGAAAAGAAGCTGAAGTGAGAGGAAAGAACAGGAAGAAGTGAGAGGAAGGTAGGGGGAAGGTAGAGAAGTAAAATGAATAAGGTACAAATAAGAAGTTCTAATGCCCCAAAGGCTACAAAACTGCATATCCTTTGAGTCAGCATTGCCACTATTGAATACAGATTCAATAAGAGATCATAAAAAAAGGGAGAAAGGATACACATGTGCAAAAAACATTTGTAGCAGTTCTATTTCTGGTGACAAAGAACTGGAAACTATGTTAATGTCCATCAGGTGGGGAATGACTGAATAAATTATTGTATTTGAAAATAATGGAATATTCTTATTCTATTAAGAAATGATGAACAGGCTAATTTCAGAAAAGACTTCAGAAAAGTCTTTCTAGGCTTACATGAACTAATGCTGAATAAACTGAGCAGAACCAACAAAACATTGTACACAGCAACAAGACTGTATGCTAGTCAACTGTGTTAGACTTAGCCCTTCTCAGAAATTCAGTGATCCAAGAATCATAAGCTCACATTCACTCATTCATTCTCTCTCTCTCTTTCTCTCTCTCTCTCTCTCTCTCTCTCTCTCTCTCTCTCTCTTTCTCTCTGTCTTTATCTCTGTATGTGTGTGTGTCTCTCTGTCTCTGTCTCTCTCTCTCTCTGTATTTATGTGTGTGCATATGTGTGTATTTTGTTCAGTTGAGGTAAGTGATTTGTCCAAGGTCACACAGCTAATGTCTGAGGGCCTGAGTTTGAATTCAAGTCCCCCTGACTCCAGGACTTAGGATCTATCCACTGTGCTATATATTCTCCTCACTCCCAAATCTTTTATTGTAGCATCAGGTCACGCTAGACTAAAAAAAAAAAAAAAAAATCTATCTACAGTAATGTGGACTCATCCTCTACTTGGGATTATTGTGTCTACATTTCTCTGTCTTATTCACTAACACCTACAGTTTTTTTTTTTTCTTCACATAAATGTTCATGACTCACATCCTGTATCCATGTGAGCATTTTTTTAGTCCCATTATAAACTATCCATGTACTTCTTTCTCTGGTGAAGGAAGCAAAGGGGAATGGCTAGGATGGCATCTTTAGTGTCAGGAAGACCTCAATTCTGGTCCTACCTACTACTGTGTGTTATACTGCATAAGTTATTCAGTATCTTAATGACTGAGCTACACTACACAATCAGTTTATTGAGCATGTGCCAACCTTTAATGTTAGAGTGAGTTTTCACCAGGAAATCACCAGTAGAGTTCCCAAATCAACATATAATTTAGTTAGATTTGGTCCAATGTCATTGTTCATAAAAATTGTTTTGCAACCTGACTCTTCATCAATGTGTTAGTTATTTCTTGTCCCTCCTCACAAACTCATTTTATCTGACAGTTTGATAAGCTTGCCATCTCTGCTTTGAGCCAAATCTTTTTTTTTTCTTAAACTGAACCATTGATTCAGACCAAAAGCCTGGCATTCTCAATTAGATGCAGTCTTCCATGTTGGCCTCAATTACTGCTCCTTAGCTTAAGTCACTTAATCAGTTCCATTGTACTTCAAATTCAACATGTGTTTTCTTCTAGTCTAGGACTTCTTAAACTCTTTTCACTTGTGACCCCTTTTCATCCAAGAAATTTTTATATAACCTCAGTTATATAGATAGATAAAATAGATATGCATATCCAACATTTACTGATCACAAATATTCAAGAAATTTATTTTGATATAAAATTTTGCTATACATATAACTTTACCATTTATTAAATATGAAATCAAATTTGCATACTAATGAGATGAATGTGCTAATTTATTTTTGCATAAAGAATTAAAACTAGGTGGAATAATTGATATGGAATAATTGATACTGCAGGATATAGAACATCATCTTGGATGATTTTCCAAAGCTGATCAATATTTTGCAATTTCATGACCCTATATAGAATAGTAACCCACAATTTAAGAAATTTTGTTCTAGTCCATAAGATTAGCAGGAGAGAGGCTTTGGCAAAGAATTTGTTCAACTCCAAGGAAACTATCGCCATGGTATTTCATAGTATTCCAATTTACTTTTCATATACTTAGCTTTCTAAGTATATGTAATGGGTAAACAATTTACTCATTCCTTCATTATATGTTCTGGGATGCTCTACCCTTCAAATGCATTGACCTATTTATATTCTACACATATCCTCAGCTCTCCCCTTAGATATCTTGTTGCCTCTCTGGATTCAGATAGTCCAATCTAGAGTATCTTAAAGATATCAGGATATTGCTCCTATTCCTCACTCTACAATTTTTCTATTCATTGACTTTGTTGTCATACTCAGCCCAGATTACAACCTTGAGTACCTTCTTTTCCCATCCTTCTCTCTTCTAATTCTGTCATTTCTTCTTAGTCTCCTATTTGACTCAGTTCAGATACTCTTATTTCTCCAGGGGACTGCATTTTCCAAAAGACCTAGTAGGCAGTGACCTAAGAGATTTCAAAAACTAAAAGTTAATGGGGGAAAAAAGTTAACCCTTAAAATAATAAATCTGTAATGACTAAAACTACATACAAATAGTATACTGATTATGTATATATTCACAAATAGCCCTATATGTTCATTTACATATATGTCTTTATAAAAGATAGGACAGTAAATGTAAAAAATAGAATGCCATATGATAATTTTTTGAAAAGGTAAAATAAATTTATATCAATTATTAGCATTTTTATTGCAAAATCAGATAGATCCCAAAATATGTCTAACCAAAGAGTTACAAAATGACTGCATAAGATCTAAAATAACCTAAATCCATTCTTAGTCTTCATGGCTATAGGCTGTTCCAATCTGATGCCTTGGCTCTTCATCTTCCTTTTTCTTGGCTAAGTCTGGAGTGGAAAGAGTGGAATTTAAACTAAAATCATAAGATAATAAGATCCTAGGCCTTTGAAGGGACTTAGAAATAATCTAGTTCAATATCTTTCTTTAAATTTGTTTTAAAATAATATGTTTTATTAATGTATTTTTAAACTCATACTCATTTCTGGATATACCAGCCAAATGCAACCAGTGAGCTCTTTCTCATAACAATGTTGCAACAACAATAACCACAACAAAATTCCCTGACGCAATGTCTGTGTGTCAGAGTGTACACAAAATTACACAGTCATGCTTCTCCATCTCTCTAATTTAAGTAAAATAAAATATTTCCTGAAATATTTTCTGGGGACAAGATTTACCATTATAATCACTCCATGATTATTTTCATTTAAATTATAGTATGATAGTAATTGTGGATTTTATTACCCTAATTTTATTTATTTCACTTTTCATCAACTAGCATATACCTTGCATCTTTCTTCTGGGGACAATAGATTGTGCAGTGAAAAGAGTCCTGTGCCTGGAATCAGGAAGATCTGAATTCAAATCTAACCTTGACTATATGACCCTGGGGAGGTCACTTAACCCTTATTTGCCTCAGTTTCTCATCTACAAAATGGAAATACATTGGAAAAGAAAATGGTAAACCTCTTTACCTTTTTCACCAAAATACCACGCCCAAAATCACATAGAGTTGGACATATCTGAATGACTAAATAACTATGACAAATCCAGAAAAGGCAAATCAAGCTCAAAACAAACAATTAGTACTGCTCTCAAGAGTTCCCAATGTAGTAGAAGAGACCACGTGAAAATAATTATGTAAAACAAGATATGAAGAAAATGAAGAAAGAGAGGAAATCAACAGAGGAAAGTCTTAGGGAGGATTAGGAAAGACTTCTTGCAAAAGTTGAAAGGTTAGTTGAATCTTAGAAAGTCAGAGAAGTGGAAAGTATAGATGAGGAAACAGGGAATTCCAGTCCCGGGGGACAATAAGTAAAAATGTCTGGAACCTGGAAATAGAATACTTAGTGTGTATCTATTATATATAAAATTTTTATGCTTCTCCAATTTCTTTTATTTGCCATTTCTTATGATGCAATACTATTATGTTGCATTTTTCCTGTGTCACAATCACAATTTATCCAGTTACTTCTTAATAACTATACATTGTATCTAAAGAATTCCATTTATTTTATTTTGCTATGACAAAAGTGGTGTTATTCATATTTTGGTATAAAGATTACTTTGTGTCTGCAACCTCCTTGGAACATACGTAGTAGTAATGTCTATGGGTTACAGAACATGAAAAATTTAGAAATGTTTATTATAAGATTCTAAATCATTTTCAATAATGATTAAACCTATTCCATAGTTCCCTCAATAATTAAGTCTTGTGCTTTGTCTTTCAATTGTATCCTCATTACTTCCTGTCACTGTCATTTATTGTCTTTACCAGTCATGAAATGAAACCTTAGTGTAATTTATATTTGCATTGCTCTTATTATTAATTTTGATTCGTCACATGCTTATTAATAGTTTGTGTTTTGCCTTTTCTATCTTTAGATCATGTAGCTATTGAAGAATGACCCTTGATCTTGTATTTGTATTAATTAGCTATGCATCTTGGATATTAGACTTTAGTTAAAATACAGATTCCTCCCCACCACTCTAATTATCAGTTGCATTTATTTTGTTTATGCAGAAGATTATATTTAAAATTGTCCATTTGGCTTTTTATATAATTTCTTTCCCTCATGTTGTTAAAAATTCTCTGTCTATTCATAGTTACAAAAAAATACCCCCTCTCATTTCCCTCGATTTAATTTTTTAATATGACCATTTTACATCTATTTGTAATTTTCATAGCATATGATATGCAATCTTTATCTAATCTATCTTTCGCTGAATTGACTTTGATCATCCCCAGCAATTCTTGCTAAATTAGAAATGCTTTTCCCTCTTCCCTTCCTTTTTCTACACTCAGTTGAATTCATTGAATATTGGACTGCTGTGCTTAATAGTTTCTGATTCTTCCTTATCTGTTGATTCACTCCCTATCAACTTCATCATTCTAGAGAATGAAATGCAACTTAGAGATGTGACTTGTTCTAGCACACTCACAACATAAGTAGCAGAGCCAAGATTTGAAGGCCATTCTCTTTAGACCAAATTCACTACTGTTTTCACTATTCCATGCTATGTCACCCAAACTTAGATTGAACTCTATGTTATTTAAGAGTCTCTTCCCTTCTTTGGCCTTCAGTTTCCTTCTCTGGACTCAAGATTTTTCCTGTAAAATTGAGGTCTTTGGATGATTGACTCCAAGTCCAGAGATACCTCCCAACTATAAGTCCTATGAAAACTCATGGATGGAAAACTTGCCTCCTTTACCTATCTGAACTTTTCCTAGCTGTTTTATGGTGCCTATTTATGAAAATTCTTTTCAGCCAACACCTTGTCTGTTTGTAGTTCTCTGAATATTATAGCAGAATAGCATGTGGTAGGAAAGTATAGAATAGAATCATGGAATTTAGAGCCACATTGAATCCAATCCCATTATGAAGCAACTAATGCCTCAGAGAAATAAATGACTTCTCTAAGATCATATAGACAAAGGTAGTGACAGTGTCAGGACTCATATCTAGATCCTCTGACTTACTAAGTCTTATCTCTTCTCACTATGCTATGCTCTCTTCCTGTGTAAAAGTTGTTACATGGTACTATACCACTTAAACCCTGTGTGCTATCACAACAATTTTTCCTTCCATAAAACAAAGCATATTTATAATGAAAAGATATCATCATATTATTCCAGTACATAAAAGCAAACTGTTTTTTAAGTGATTTTTAATAAGTGGACAAGTCCAACCAAAAGTAGATAATTTGATTAATTGGATAGCATCATGCGGTTTGGGTTCTTATTTTGGAAAGTAAAAGCCTTCAAAATTTAGCCTACTTTTCTAGGTTGCTCCCCTTCCACAAGTGTTATATCCTAGCCAAATGTGTCCAATTCACTTTTTCCTGAACTTGGCATTTCATCTGCAGCATACATGCCTTTTGATAGGTTGTACTTCATGTTTGGAATGCCCTTCTTCATGAGCTTATCCTCTTCAAATCCAATGCTTCCTTTAAGGATAAACTCTTGTACCACCTTCAACTAAAGAACTTGTTGGATTATGTTTAGTTGTTATTGACTTTTACAGCTTTAACGTGTCTCATATGTATATCTCTCCTCTCTCATTCTTTGTATTCCCTTCTTTTTCTCTCTCTTTTCTTCTAATCTTCTTTTCCCTCTCCACCTTCTCCCTCAACTTTTTGTTTCCTTTTTTCCTTTTTTGGTCTGTATCAAGGTCTTCCCTCACCCACCTTGTTTATCCTACCAGGAGAATAATAGAACGTAAGCTCATTGTGGTTAAGGATATGCTTTTCATTTTTATTTTCTTGTCACCTGCTCCTGACTTAATACAGTCTCTTGCATGTGATAAGTATTTAGAAAATATTTACTAGTTTACATTACATTGGATTGAAACAATTTTTCCATGGGCTTATCCATATATTTTCATGTATTCTGGTAGTCATCAGTATTCAGACTTCCAGACAAAGCACACTGTCACCAAAAAAAAAAAAAAAAAAAAAAAAAAAGAAGAAGAAGAAGAAGAAAAAAAAAGATTCATCTTTTCTGAAATGCTAATGGAAGGTTTAGAAGGTTAGCAACTCATAGGTATGAAATTTCTCCTGCAGGATACAAAAGTACTTTGTTGGGAGTAAAGAGGTATGAAAAGGAATTAAGAGAGAGATGAAAACATTCCCTAAACCCTAACTGCTCCTTGTAGCTTTGGGAACTCACACATATTCATTTCTGCATAAAGATGCCTAAATGATCCACCTGTGACCGCAGAAGTGTGAGAATAAATTGAGACAAGCTGTTCAATAGCTTGCACCTTTACTTCATGTCTGCATTTCCTCATCTAAGGGGATAGCAAAAAACCTTCAAACACTAAGAAAATGAAACAAAAGATGATTTATTTTTATGCAAATACATCCCAAATAAGGTTAAAGCAGGTACCCAATCTGACTGTGGATGTCCAAAGACAGCATTGCTTCACAAAGCCCGGAGAAGTATAGCTTCAAGAGGAAAAATTCTGCCCTCCTCTCCCATTTCTATTGTGTTTTCACAGTTTACAAGGATTTTCTCACAATAACCCTGTGAGGTAGGTACTGTAAGCATATTATCTTCCCACTACAAAAGCTGAAACTGTGTTTTGAAGAAATGCTTCCTTGCCTTAGGTCCCATGGTTAGGAAGAGACAGAATCAGGAACTGACACCCAAATCTCTAGACTCCCCCCTTCTAAAATAGTCTGATGCACACTGTTGTGGAGGTAGATATAATAAATGTTTATTGAATTATAGAATACGCTAGATCTCCCAATGCATGAGTTATAAATTTGATTCCTTTTCTCTTCTCCTCCCCCTCCTCTCACTCCTTTAAGCAGGCAGCCTGGCTGATTTTTGTAGAACATGACTTTTCCCTCTGGGGAAAGAGAAGGTTTCTGGAGCTTGGAATGGTAACAACTCTAAAATGAACTCAACTTTCCTTCTGAACATCTTTTAAAGCTATTCTCCAAAGGACATGAGCAAAATTTTCTCCTAAATGTAATTTCCTTTTGATTCAAAGGCTTCAGTGATGACAATTATGCATATTCATTCAGTACTTTAAGATTGCAAAGCTCTTCAATGATCTCAGTAGAACACCTTAATGCTTCTCTGGAGAAGCCTGGCAAGCAGGCAAAAAAATAAAATCAGAAGTTCCCACTGATAATAAACTCTGGAGCTGGTTTTTGAACCCAAGTTTCCTGACTCACTCCTGTATTGTTTCTCTTGCCCATCTTTGCCTCTCCAGGTGGTAGTCAGAAAACATTATAAACTCATGGATATGACCAAAGTCAATTTCTCCCTTATCACAATATTTACCTCACTAAGATAAATGGTCCCATTTCCCAATCATTTCCATCAGATGCTTTGTGAAGATGAACTCACTGGAGAAAATTAAACCCTGTGGCTTTTTTTGTTCTTTTTAAGGGAAAAAATGTGAATAAAGACAATCAGCATATTGGATTTTATAATGGAATTGTTATAATTAAGAAACGGATTTCATTATGAGGTGCTAATCATGGAATGTTAAAAATTTCAGTCAGAGAAAAGATCTAATGGGGAAAGAACTGCTTAAGGCTATGTTGACAATATGAGATGAGCTGCTTCCCCAAAAGGCAAAGGAGACCCAGTGTAGCCAGCTAGTTAACCAGTCAATTCTCTCTCTTCTGTTTAGAAAGCCAGAGCAGCTGCTTGATAATAGTGGTGGAACCAAGGGCAGTCCAAAAATTCAGAAGGCATACACAACAAACCCAAACATTAGAAGCTTGCTTATATAACAGCAGAATATAGAAAACACTGATTAAGTACCTTGACTGTGAATAGCTCTGTGTCTTAGAGGAAGATGCTAATGGAAGACACAAGTCATGTATTGGTGCTATTATTTATCTTATCTTTCTAATTTTTTCTAATGGCATTCTTTTGGAGGCAGTTATATGACTAAGTGTTATATATGGCTATCACTCCTTTCTATTAAATTTTCTTTAGACTTTACCACAGTCAGAACAAACAAACAAAAACTCTCTCTTGGAACTGAATAAAAATATTAGAATGTGTGCACATCTGTTGGCATACAGACAGCATTGCTGAGACAAATCCAAAAAAAAAAAAAAAACCATGAACAATGGAGACTTCATCCTGATTGCTCCTAAATGGTTTTGTTTTCACTGTCCAGTTTGTATGTTTTGAGAGCTTTACACTACATGTAGTTTGGAGGTTTTAAATGTTCAGTATAATACCACCTACTAAAAATACATTATTTTTAAAGTTTTGCAGGTCAGGTAATGTCCAAGGGATTATTAACAAGTTTGTGCTTGTGAGAATATCCTCATTTTAGCCAAGTATTTTTTGTTGAATTCTCTAGGATATATGGAAGTTTATATTTGTGCTTTAAAGATTTCTCCTCTTTGTTTTATGAAAGATAACAAATTTTGTGAGTGTAATCCTACCTAGTTTGTGGGTATTTGGTATATGCTAGATTTTTTGCAAGCTATGTAATGTATTGTTATGTTTCTTGTTGATATTTAAAACTTTTTACAACTTGATCCCTTTCCATCTCCCCAATATTATTATTATTGAATAAATTAAATATCACTGCCTTCTACATACTCTCTAGTTCAGCCATGTTGGCATGGCGCCTGGTCATCACATATGATACTCCATTTTCTAACTTTGTCCTAAATGCCCCTGGGTAAACTCCCTGATGTAGCCTGGAATGCTCTTAATTGTTACTTATAACTCTTAGAATTCCTAGTTTCTGACAGGAATCAACTCAAATATAATTGACTGCAAGAGCATTTTCTCAGTATCTCTAACGTCTGATATGTTTTCTGAATAGGATACGTTGTATCCATCTTGTGTGTATTTGTTGTATAAGTGTCTGTACATGTTGTCTAACTCCTTAAGAGGGGAGGTCCTTGAAGGCTAGGCTCCTTTTTGTTTTTCATTGTATCTCCAGTACCTCAGACAGTACCTGAAACACAGTTGCTTGATTAACCACTCCTTCCAGAATTCTGAGGGATCAGTCCAAGTTCTTTTCTATGATATGTAGTGCTAATGACAGAGCCTATATTACTACCATAATAAATCCTTTCATTTCTGTGTACAAACTTGTCTGTGATTTATTTGAAACTTTCTTTTTGAAATTTTGTTAATTCCATTCAAAAAGTTTGTCCCTTACAAGATTGTCTTTTGACTCCCCTCCTGGATGTTAGCTGTTTTGGTAGATTCTGTATGGCTAAACCATTTTTGACTTTAAATGAATTCTGCAATATATTTATATATTTAATTATATATAAATTTATGTAAATTATATAATATATATAAGTAAATATAAAATATAATTATATATATATATTATATATTTAATGGTAGTAGTAGCAGCAGCAATTTATAGTAATACTAATAACAGTAGTAGTAGCAGTAATCATACTAGTGGTAGTAAATAGTCACAGTATTCTTCTACTGATGTCCTCCGTCAATGACTCATCATGGCATGGAGGATAAAATAGGCTCTCAGAGCCTATGTTAATAGAGCACAAAGTCTGGCAGATCCTACCCACCTAGAAAGGTGGTAGGCTGGTAATATCTGTCTTCTGAAGACTGGCTTACTAACATTGAAGACAGCAGATGCTCGGTCACAAAGAGACATTTTTTTTAAGTCATGATTCACAAAATTTTCTAAAGAGGGAACAATTTAGTAGTCATGGAGTATATATTTTAACTTGTCTTCAGAGAATAAACTTGGGGAATACAGAAAATTATCACTATAAGCTAGTGTAAGGTGCCTGCCAGAGGTTTAACCAGATACCTGGG